>NC_074699.1:17507217-17737217 GCF_029448725.1 Salvelinus fontinalis
ACATTCCGGTTGCGTTAGAAATAGCTCCATTCCACATTGATCCTCAGATTTTACACATCAAACACCAACCATTTACTTCATACATCCTGCCATTTTAAAAGTATTATACTCTAATACCAGCTCCAGCCCCTCTCTGGCAGGAAGAAAGCATAATATGCAAGTGTGAGTTTCACACCATTCAGCTCTCCCTCTCAGAGTGGCTGCCTTACAGCAATCCCACACCCGAGGTGCTGGCATAGTCCTGATGCTGAAGATTAGGAGTCATCATTGGCCAGCCTGTTAATGTGAATGTTATTTATCCACAGTATTTATAGCGCACATTCCATCATCTCTGTGACGCACAGAGCGGAGAGAGAGAGCCCCCACACTCTGAAAGGCTATGTGCGTGGCTTCCTCCAGCAGCCAGAAGTCATGCTCCCAGCATCATCACACGAGTGGGATTAGGAGTGAGTTTTAGTGGAATGATACATATTCTAATCACCAGCCTCTCCCTGCAACATGGTGCAGATCACTTTCTGGGGTCCTAAGCCTGCAATCAAGCGAATACCACAATGGTACACCATTTTCCTGCCCATTCAACCGAACGGATAAAGAGAATGGTTAGACAATAATATTTAATGAAGTAACAAGGGCACATTCTGTGCACTGACTGTACTTGCTCTGAGATTCTGGAATTCTAATTTACACTTCTGGAAGGATAATCTTTGTTTTTTTGGCTCCCAGATGAACTTGTTTGATCACAGCAGAGAATGAAGGCACGTTTTATTAATGGCTCTGAAACATTATCGTAGCCTCAGCCAGCCTGTTTGTTGCCCTACATGTTGTTTCTGCGTTGTTACTAATCCTCTTGCCTTAATTAACGGAACAAAAAAATCTTAATGGTTCCTTCTTATCTTTATTATCGTGTCATAAATCCCTTTAGCAGCTGAGAAGCTTGCATAATCCCACGGAAATGGCTTGTGATTGTACATGTCATAATTATTTTATTTTTCACTGGCAAAAATAAGCAAATAATTAAATATGCTGAGAGAATTAGATGTGTTGCATGTGTTTTTAGGGGTAAGAAAATAACAATGGAATGACACAGTGAATAATATCTGCCTGTTATCCTCTGCCTGAGGCTGGTGACATGATTCTGTGTGTTTATGAACACATCTGACAATTGTTCCAACAAATTACCTCCATAGAGTAATAACTGCACAGGGAGCAGCCATGACGGCCATAAGTTGACATACAGCACTGTATGTATAGGTCATGCTCAGATAATCTCCTATTGGCTGTCAGACTCCATCAGTAATGAACATGGTTCCACTTGTGTGGAAAGCCAATAGCACCAGTAGAAAAGGCTTTGGTTAAGTCAGTGGAAATCATGACAATACTCAGTATGAATCCATTATCCAAAGTAAACTGAAATAAATGCATTAATAATGAATGCATACATGAATGATTCAATAGAAAACCAGTCAGTTTATAGTAGTGTCAGTATTTCATATGCAGGACAACATTGCTTTGAGCAAAAAGACACACAAAAAAGTCAAAAAATATTCAAATAGGCTAACAAAAGCAGTGCAAGGAAGTCATTGTCAAAGTCCCACAAACCAGGCCATTGGCTACTTTGCTGAATGTGTACCAAATGCTTAAACCTTTGAGGATTTCTTCGTATTCATAAAGAAATCCATTTCCTTTCTTTGTGTTTTGCAGTCTGCATTTACTGTATAGCTCTACTAGAAAAGGACAATGTGGTTCATTTCCATGTGTTTGTCATTCACTGTATCTCTCGGGGCTGTGCGATATAGAAGTGATCTCTTTATGCTGTATACAGCAGCTGCACCATGACCCAACTCAACTCTCTGTTATAAGGCCATGACCCAGCAGTATATTGAACTGCATTCGATAAAGTTGTGTGTAAGCAATATGCGTGTAAGTGGTTGGGGTGGAGGGCTGGTGGGGGATCACATAGCTTTGTACATGCATATGCTGTATATCACAGGCTTTACATCCCAATTGTAATTTCACACCAGCTCTATTCATCAGGCATGGTGATGCATCATGGGATTTTCAGTATCAGCACGGTCTACAGAGCAGTAAATCAGATGGGCAGAGAGAGAGAGAGAGCGAGAGAGCGAGAGAGAGCGAGAGAGAGCGAGAGAGAGAGACAGAGAGAGAGAGCGAGAGAGCGAGAGAGCGAGAGAGCGAGAGAGCGAGAGAGCGAGAGAGCGAGAGAGAGAGAGAGAGAGAGAGAGAGAGAGAGAGCGAGAGAGCGAGAGAGCGAGAGAGCGAGAGAGAGAGGTGCACACCGCGCTGGCGCTGTCAGGAGCAGCGGCAGACGTTAAGTTGAGAGCGAGGAAGCGATTATAATTGATTAAACGCTGCCTTGTCATTTAATTCTTTAGCGCATACTAATGGTATTCATTTACAAAGAGTGCACTTCATAATAGAGTTGGAATGCTCTAAAAACGTCTCTGAGACAAAGGAAGCAGCGACTGAGGAGGAGGTGCTTCTGCTGCAGCTGATGTGTGTTTGTGCAACTGAGGCAGGACGGGATATGATATAAGAGCCTTTTTCCCCATTACAACCCATCACAGTATAAATTATATTTGATTAGATCGCATGGCACAATGAGCTGTTAGCATGCGAAACCACATTCCATTTTCCCGTCTCCGTATACTGGGTAAATATCATTGGGTCCTGAAGCTCCATCCATTCACACTGCTCTGTTGTGAATTCTATATACTCGATTCAGAATAGCTCGTCAGGAATAAACACAAACGTCAATCTCAGTGACATGAGGCTCTTCATTATAATAGTTTTCTGAGAAAGAGACTATTTCTGATTGGATTCAAATCCCCAAATGTAAAGCAAAATAAGATGAGGTATTTGACGTACATTTGGCGTGACATGTAATTTTTATGCCGTTCCACATTTGTGTCTTTACTACCTGATTTAATGATGTAATACTGTAGGGGTACAGCTCTCCAATGTTCTCACATTTCACTCTATATTTCACTCTTTATAACTGAGTTATGGGTCGTAACTGAGTTACGAGGCTTTACAGTAAATATTGGGTTGAGTGTTAGAAACATGATAGCTAGCTTTGATTGTGTTTCCAGACATCCCGTGTGTTGGTGGAGATGTTTGTGATTCTATATCAGAGTTGTCAGTCCCTGTGGAATAGACTGGGATGCTTAGAAGACTAGTAATCCACTTCGTCTTTCTTAAATTACTCTGGTGATACACTTTACCACAGATAATGGCTGACTACAGACATCTAACACTAAATCCCGACCTGCTACTCTGAAAGCCCTGTATCCAGTTCCTTTGATTTCTACTCTGTCATCACTTTTCTCCTCTGGCTACTTTGATGGGTATAAAATATTCAAAAGACAGGTCCTTGCAAAAAACAGCATTGATCGTGTCTTACAAGATGATATATGACTTGGTTTGATGCTTTATTCATTGCTAAACACAGGTCTGCACTGAGCCATTCTCCTTATTGGTATATCCAATCTGAGCTCCGAAATCCCACTGGGACACTGGCCATGTACACTACACAGGAAATATGATACATTAAAACAAGCAGGGGTGCAACTTTTGTATTTTTTTATTATTCTTTTTTTTCAGTCGGATAAACACTCCAAACAGCCAACCTGACCGCTAGGTGACGTCCGCATGGTCCTAAAGCACACCGTTGCCTCGTTTTTGCAACACATTCCAATGAGAAAACTGTCCGTCCCCGTCCCCGTCCCCCAATCCCCAGTGAAAGTTGCACCCCTGAAAACAAGTACACTCAAATATTCAGGTCTTCTACTGAGGACTACATTATTCCCTTATTGTATTGTTGGCTTGCTTCATTTAACTTTTACTTATGCACCATTGAGTGGAATTAGCTTGCTTTTATCCAAAGCAACATTATCAATTTTCTGTGAGAGCCAGTGGCCAGGAAGTCGATACAAGGTATTGCATTACATGCTGGCATTGATGAGGTGAACAGTCTGAGCGGGATCCTATGGGCTGAAATGCTGCATACCTCCGAGACCTGGACTGGAGTGTGCACTGTGCAGTATTATATGGGCAAGGAAGGATTGGTGAAATAACCGCACTACTCCATGGAATGGAACTGGAGGATGGAGCACAGATCACATGGATACGCCACTTTAGAACTTCCATTTCAGTGCATGAGAGCACTCTGTTTTATCAGTTCTATCATTCTACTGATTCTATCCTACTCTTGCTACAACCCTCATATTTCTTCTCATGTTATGTCTGAAGCACCACGATTGCATCCTCCCGATCCAACCCCAGTGCTTAATTAAAATCGTAATTATTCTATTGACCCTGCAGCTGGTGATCAGTGAATAACCAAGCAGCGCATCTTTCTCCCAGTTAAAATGAAATATGAAGAGGAGGTTTTATTAAAAGCTGTGATGGTAAATTATACAACCGATGTCAACCCAAATCTCCATTAGTTAGACTACTGCATTATGCTAATTAGAACAAGTGCAAAGTACACATCTTATTAGACAAACACAAGGTGCATGTGCAGATGTATAGCACAGACAGCACAGTGTGAGAGGAGAACGTTGAGAAAGGTAATGTTGCTAAGTAAATACACATGCTTAGGAGCAGTAATGAAATTACAGACACGAGGACTATTTCTGGCCCTGCTCCAATGAAAGCAGAGAAAAATGAGCCCATGCATGCTGTCCCACATGCTTCACCCTCTGGTGGAGACGGATGGATGGCGAGAGGGAGAGCAACACTAACAGCTCATGGCAGTGCTCAAAGCACGCCACACCAGGGAGAGACGGGTTAGCACAAATTCTATTTAGCGTTTTTAGACCGAATCACACCAACCCGCCACTCTCCCCAATCTCTGTTCCGCATTTCTAGTTATTGGGTTATGGGAGTGGTAATTCATAATATAAAAATATCAATTTATCTTTTTAATCAAACCTTATTTTAAATTAAATTGGATCGAAAAATCTGATTATAGGAGCAAAGGGTCCTTTATGCTCTAAAAAAGGGACTAGAGTTTGCTCAGCTCTGTTCACTTCACAGTATAAAATACTACTCATATCAGCTTCCTGTGCTTGATACATGTGGGAGGCTGAGATACAAGGTGGACAGGTGATATCTGGGCCGAGAGAGACTTCTATCACATAGACATAAATAAATAATCCACACATGAATCCCACACCCACCCACGTTTACTGTACATTCTGTCCTGTTCACGTCAGATCACCTGGACGAGCAGAGGTTGATACATACTGTTCCTACTGTTCCCAGGTGACATCAGTATTTGTGAAGTGACAGTCACATGATGAAGCCCAGATGTTTCAGATACAGTAGAACACACTTCAACACAACACAGCCTGGGAGGACAACACCCTGATCTCCTGACAACAGGCTACTCATTATCCCAATCTGATTGGCCAACGTTCTGACACCAAGGTCCAATAAGCCTTTGAATTCTCGCCGATCCATCTGTAGTAATTGCTCCAAGCGGCAGTAAGAGAGAAGAAATTAGCAGAATTACTCATATTGTGTAAAGAAATCAAACAGACAGTGTTGCAGAGTTGAAGCGCTGTCATTTCTTGACTTGCTGAACTCTTCCTCCGACTCATCAAGGGATTGCCTCTAACTTGGATGGGTTTTCAATGAAACACTTGTAATTGTTTTGTTCGCGGGACATAGCTATGTGATCATCTGTAAATCTTTAAAAGGGTTACATTCCGGGCATGAGACTGAACAGCAGAATAAAGAAATACATTTCACTGAGGTCAAAAGCTGAAAATAAGGGTCTGATGCACTGCCTTTGGGGAAATGTATGACACAATTACTTTAAAAGGCACATGCTGCCTTCTTACCAGAACATCTCTCTGTGATTTTTCACACACTCCCCTCAGATATCCCCTTTACCCTCTCCATTACTTGGGACTTTGATGTTTGGCAGATGATGTTTGGCAGATGTTTGGAATTGATGTTTGGCAGATAAGCACAGTTGCTCAACTTCACAAGGCTGCCCATCCATGTCCCCTACCTTGGACGTCAGTCATGATGTCGCCTAGCTGCACCTCACTGAGTGACAACAGATGGAAACAAATCTAAATGGCGGGAAATAAAGGAAATGTATTAAAGTATTGTGGGCAGACAGGACTGGGACTGAACCAGACCATACAGTATGTTCTGGCGGGAGGGATACGTAACATATGTGATGCTATTTCAGGGTGTTCCAGAAGGGTGCTTGTGTCATGACCCACGTTGCCCAATACCTTGCAAACAGCCTGGAATCATCCCAGAGCCTTGACAGTGTGTGTCTGACTGGGGACCCGACTGCCACCATCACCTCCCTGGCACAATGACAGACTCAAAGTTCATTTCTGTTAGCAAAAATTCCATTTCACAAAGACACCTTGCAAATTAATTTGTCTGTATTCTAGCATGTACCTTCATCATCTGGCTATTTGTGCATGCAATGAGAAATGTATTCATATCCAATGGAGGAAACAGATTCAGCTAACAGGAAAACAACAAAACGGCTTGCACTCTTGATCTTTCTTAACTCCAGTAGAATCCAATAACTACTCCCTTACTCTACGTACCAGTTTAACGCAAAGGCAGGCACAGAGCTGGTTAATCTGAACACATCCCTCAATTGTTCTATCGTTTTGTCTTGAGACTGAAGGCTTTTTGGCCATGGAGTGAGGAAAGCCTCGGGTTGACTCCTGAATCTATATTATAGGCTCCTGGTTCTGTGAAGAAGGGTAGGTTGGAGAGAGAGATTGGTAGTGCTCATTATAATAATTGATTGGAGATATATATAGCTCTTTTCCAAGATGATCAAAGTGCTTTACAGTACATTGTATAAGGGAAACTCACCTTTCACATGTACAAGGTATGCGGGAACAAATCAAATCAAATTGTATTTGTCACATGTGCCAAATACAACATGTGTAGTTGACCTTACCGTGAAATGCTGCTTACTTACAAGCCCTTAAGAACAAATTCTTATTTACAATGACAGCCTACTGGGGAACAGTGGGTTAACTGCCTTGTTCAGGGGCAGAACGACAGATTTTTACCTTGTCAACTCGGTGATTCAATCCAGCAACCTTTCCGTTACTGGCCCAGCGCTCTAACCACTAGGCTACTTGCCGCCCCAGGGGAAGGTGAGAATGGTGTATTCATTGTTATTGCCTCTGGACTAAATGTTCAATTAACAGTGAAATGGAAATTGATACCCTATCAAATTCAATAAACTTTGGGCTAGATTACTCCTTAAGTGTTCCTTTGACTGTTATTAATGGGCTTATCCAGATTTCTTAATCAGAACAGCATTAAATATGTTGACTGTGCTGCAAGGAAAAGAGCTGGAGCATAACATTATTTCACAACACACTGGTCCGTCCACACAAAACAACAAAGATGTTTTTGAAGGTTGTAAATGTTTGCTTTTTTTACCTAGTCTTTTGACACCTTGCAACGGCTTTGTCAGTGTTCAAACCACAATGTCAATTTAAAGAATGTACTGTGTCATGAAGTGGCCCTTTGTCACGCCCTGGCCTTAGTATTCTTTGTTTTTCTTTATTATTTTAGTTAGGTCAGGGTGTGACATGGGGAATGTTTATGTTTTGTTAGTTTTGGGTGTTTATATGGTAAAGGGGTTATGGGGTGTAGTATGTGGGTTTGTGTTGAGTGTAGATGTCTAGCGTTGTCTATGTATGTTTAGTTGTCTAGGAGAGTCTATGGTTACCTGAATGAGTTCCCAATTAGAGACAGCTGATTTCGGTTGTCTCTGATTGGGAGCCTTATTTAGGGTAGCCATAGGCTCTCATTGGTTGTGAGTAATTGTCTATGTAGAACGTTTGTAGCCTGTATGTATGTGCACAACGTTTGTAGCTTCACGGTCGTTTTGTTGTTTTGTTAAAGTGTTTTGTGTCGTGTTCATCTTCGTGTTGTTTAATAAAAGAAGATGGCTTATTTTCCAACTGCTGCATTTTGGTCCGTCAATCCGCCACACGATCGTGACAGAATTACTCACCATAGGACCAAGCGGCATGGAAGGCGGCAACAGGACCTACCTACACAGGATTTCTGGAGATGGGAGGACGAATTGGAAGGAAAGGGACCTTGGGCTCAACCTGGAGAATATCGCCTCCCTCGTGAAGAGCTGGAGGCAGCGAAAGCCGAGAGGAGGCGATATGAGGAGGCAGCAAGGAAGCAAGGCTGGAGACCCGTGAGTAATACCCAAAAATGTCTTGGGGAGGGGCTCATGGGGAATGTGGCGAGTCCAGATGGGAGAACTGCGTCAACTTCCCGTGCTTCCCGTGCTTCCTCTAAGAGGGAACCTGAGCCAGTCGGGCTGAGATTGGAGGGGAGCAATGGGAATGATGCAGAGACGGTTAAGGATTTATTGGGGAGGTTGGAAGAGAGTGAAATGAGGGAGCTGCTGTGTTGGTGCGTGAGGCACAAGATCCACCCGACAGAGCGTGTGCGGGATGTGAGGTTACCTGAGTCAGCTCTACATGCTCGTCCTGATGTGCGTGCTAACCGTCTGGAAAGGACAGTCCCACGAACCAGGCCTCCTGTACGCCTCCCTAGTCCTGCACCTCCTATATTAGCCCTATGTACTAACTCTCCTGTGACGGTCCCCAGCCCAGTACAACCAGTGCCTCCTCCACGCACTAGCCTTATGGTGCGTGTCTCCAGCCCTTTACCACCAGTGCCTAAATTACGCACCAAGCCTCCTGTGTATACCCAGAGTCCTGTGCGTCCTGTTGCTGCTCCCTGCATTAGCCCTGAGATGCGTGTCCCCAGTCCGGTACCACCAGTTCCGGCCCCACGCACTAGGCCTAATGTGCGTCCCCAGGGTCCAGTATGCCCTGTTCCTGCTACCCGCACTAGCCCTGAGATGCGTGTTCCCAGCCCGGTACCACCAGTTCCGGCACCACGCACTAGGCCTAATGTGCGCTCCCAGGGTCCAGTATGCCCTGTTCCTTCTCCCCGCACTAGCCCTGAGATGCGTGTCCCCAGCCCGGTGCCACCAGTCCCGGCACCACGCACCAGGCCTACAGTGCGCCTCAGCCGGCAGGAGTCTGCCGTCTGCACGGCGATGACTGAACTGCCCGTCTCCCCAGCGCCATCTGAGCCATCCGTCTCCCCAGCGCCATCTGAGCCATCCGTCTCCCCAGCGCCATCTGAGCCATCCGTCTCCCCAGCGCCATCTGAGCCATCCGTCTGCCATGAGCCTGCAAAGCCGCCCGTCTGCCATGAGCCTGCAAAGCCGCCCGTCTGCCATGAGCCTACTGAGCCGCCCGCCAGACAGGAGCCGCTAGAGCCGCCAGCCAGACAGGAGCCGCTAGAGCCGTCCGTCAGACAGGATCCGCCAGAGCCGCCAACCAGACAGGATCTGCCAGAGCCGCCAACCAGACAGGATCTGCCAGAGCCGCCAACCAGACAGGATCTGCCAGAGCCGCCAACCAGACAGGAGCAGCCAGATCAGTCAGCCAGCCATGAGCAGCCAGATCCGTCAGCCAGCCATGAGCAGCCAGATCCGTCAGCCAGCCATGAGCAGCCAGATCCGTCAGCCAGCCATGAGCAGCCAGATCCGTCAGCCAGCCATGAGCAGCCAGATCCGTCAGCTAGCCATGAGCAGCCAGATCCGTCAGCTAGCCATGAGCAGCCAGATCCGTCAGCTAGCCATGAGCAGCCAGATCCGTCAGCTAGCCATGAGCAGCCAGATCCGTCAGCTAGCCATGAGCAGCCAGATCCGTCAGCCAGCCATGAGCAGCCAGATCCGTCAGCCAGCCATGAGCAGCCAGATCCGTCAGCCAGCCATGAGCAGCCAGATCAGTCAGCCAGCCATGAGCAGCCAGATCAGTCAGCCAGCCATGAGCAGCCAGATCAGTCAGCCAGCCATGAGCAGCCAGATCAGTCAGCCAGCCATGAGCAGCCAGATCAGTCAGCCAGCCATGAGCAGCCAGATCCGTTAGCCAGCCATGAGCAGCCAGATCTGTCAGCCAGCCATGGGCCGTCCCTCAGTCCGGAGCTGCAGTCCCTCAGTCCGGAGCTGCAGTCCCTCAGTCCGGAGCTGCCATTCCTCAGTCCGGAGCTGCCATTCCTCAGTCCGGAGCTGCCATTCCTCAGTCCGGAGCTGCCATTCCTCAGTCCGGAGCTGCCCCTTACCCTGGTGCTGCCCCTTACCCTGGTGCTGCCCCTTACCCTGGTACTGCCCCTTACCCTGGTACTGCCCCTTACCCTGGTACTGCCCCTTACCCTGGTACTGCCCCTGACCCTGGTACTGCCCCTTACCCTGGTACTGGCCCTTAGTCCGGAGCTGTCCCTTAATGCAATGGGATTAATGTGGAGAGGGGTCATTTTGAAGAAGCTAAGGAGGTGGTTAGGGACTGTGGTGAAGTGGGGACCACGACCAGAGCCGGAGCCGCCACCGTGGAGGGAAGCCCACCCAGACCCTCCCCTAGACTGTGTATGGTGCGCCCGGAGTTCGCGCCTCAAGGGGGGGGTTATGTCACGCCCTGGCCTTAGTATTCTTTGTTTTTCTTTATTATTTTAGTTAGGTCAGGGTGTGACATGGGGAATGTTTATGTTTTGTTAGTTTTGGGTGTTTATATGGTAAAGGGGTTATGGGGTGTAGTATGTGGGTTTGTGTTGAGTGTAGATGTCTAGCGTTGTCTATGTATGTTTAGTTGTCTAGGAGAGTCTATGGTTACCTGAATGAGTTCCCAATTAGAGACAGCTGATTTCGGTTGTCTCTGATTGGGAGCCTTATTTAGGGTAGCCATAGGCTCTCATTGGTTGTGAGTAATTGTCTATGTAGAACGTTTGTAGCCTGTATGTATGTGCACAACGTTTGTAGCTTCACGGTCGTTTTGTTGTTTTGTTAAAGTGTTTTGTGTCGTGTTCATCTTCGTGTTGTTTAATAAAAGAAGATGGCTTATTTTCCAACTGCTGCATTTTGGTCCGTCAATCCGCCACACGATCGTGACACCCTTTCGGGGTGAAGATCGTTGATTCCCTCCCCTCTCTCACTCTCTCTCCTGAAGCCAGGTTTTGTTATCTCAGGTCATAAATTCCTGGCAGAGACTCTCTCCCCTGGTCATGCAGAAAGAAAGGGAGAGAGCACAGAGAGAGAACAAAGGACTTCACTTGGCCAAACTCCTAAATCCCCCAAATTGGGAGAAAACAATATATCTACTTTTGAGAATGTGGTAAGGGTCCGTGGACACTTAAGGGACAGTTATGACGAGTGTGTTTCACTTGGTGATCTCATGAAAGACAGGAAACACGCATAACTGTATAACCTGTTGTCATGACGTTGCCCTCTTTAGGGTACAGCGAGCACCATCCCCCGCTCTCTGCTCCTTCAACCAGGCTGCTGTGGTCAGTGAGGTCGTAAATTCCTAGGGAAGACCCTGCCTCATGGCCACACAGTATAGAGATAGAGTGAAGTTTCATAGAGAACAAAGGAATTTCTTCCACCTCACAGAACTTGAGGTCCGAACAACGTTTATGTTCCGGAGAAGGTATAATAGATCGGTGAAGAATCCAGCTATGAACTGGTCCGTTTGTTACAACTTGGGGAAGCTCATGGGAGATGGTGCGGCCACATTACCATAACGCTGTTAATATAATAGCCTCAGATATGAGGTTTACATCTAATTGTTGTATAAGATGAATGAGTGAGTATGATACTGTTTGTAAAATTGTGTAATGTGATTTTGGACTGTTTAACCTCTTGACGCTAGGGGTCAGACTGTCAAAATATTGTCTGTGAGTATAACAAAACGGATTCTGCAGGCGAAAACCTGAGAAAATCTAACCCGGAAGTGATTTCTTTTTTAAAAATCTGTGTTTCCTGGCCCGTCTTTCTTCCATTTAAAGGGGTATCAACCAGATTCCTTTTCCAATGGCTTCCTCAGGCTGTCACCAGGTTTTAGACATAGTTTCAGGCTTTTATTTTGAAAAATGAGTGAGATATTTCAAAACTAGTCAGGTGTCCTCTGATTAGTTCCTGCGCGCGAGAGGGGTAGCTCTCCATTTTCTTTCTCTCTTTTATTGAATAGGTTACGGTCCGGTTGAAATATTATCGATTATGTTTGTTAAAAACAACCTGAGGATTGATTATAAAAATCTTTTGACATGTTTCTACGAACATTACGGATACTTTTTGGACTTTTCGTCGAACGGAACGAGGCTTTGGTTTTCTGAACATAACGCGCAACCCAAATGGCGTTTTTTTGTTATAAAAGTAATATTTATCGAACAAAAAGAACATTTGTTGTGTAACTGGGAGTCTCGTGAGTGTGCAAACATCTGAAGATTATCAAAGGTAAGCGATTAATTGTATTGCTTTTCTGACTTTCGTGACCATGCTAATTTGGGGCTAGCTGTTGTAGCATTGATTGATACTCACAAAAGCTTGGATTGCTTTCGCTGCAAAGCATATTTTCAAAATATTTCACTTGTGATTGCATGATTATAAATATTTTTAGTAATAATTTGCGCCCTGCAATTCAGCGGTTGTTTAGGAAAAGGATCCCGCTAAAGGTGAGTGCAAACATCCGAAGACTGCATTAGATACAAATAGAGCCATGTGGTGTGTGTGTTGCTCATTTAGTTGTCCCGGTGTCGCGTATAAGATGACGTCAGAGTTTCTTATGAGTTGTTAAATTCCAGATTTAGTCCGTTATACCAAACTGTACTAATTCTGTAGGTCAATATTCATTTCTAGAGCAAGGGCATCGATCCAGTAATGTTAGAAATTTGATGATAGATCTGTTCGGTGACCAAGCCAAAGTGTTATCTGTCTGCTTATAGCGTTGAGCCAGCGTGGGTAGGCCAAAGGCGTATCTGTTTTTATGTACAGCGCTAGAAAAGAGTATGCCGAATGGGTTCATGTGAGACGTCACTAGTAAACCCCCTTTCCATGTTGTATGGAATCCTTTGTGCTGTGGGAACAGTATAATAATAGCTAGCTGGCACGAGATGCTACAGCTAACAAAGGAATAGCAGCCATTTTGTTTTCCTATGTCACTGCTAAACTCTTCCGTCTTGGGCCATTGTTCCTCCATTGTACTTCCTTTCGAGTTCAGCTTTGTGCGATCAGTGACCTATAGTGGTGAACCGCAAGTAATATATTAAAAAATATATATTCTATTTGAAAGCAAAACGTGTGCTCATACGGTGTAACTACGGACAAACTTATGATAATCCTGCCAATCTCAATTGACTGGGTAATTGTCTCATTCAATGGAATAAGTTAAATTGTCGAACATACCTTTTCAGGTTCTTCCAATTAAATGAGATATTTCAACTTTCCAATATGGACCTAGATAAGAACTTCTCAGGTTAATTAAAGTTTGCACAACTGAAGCACAGGCAGGACATGGTAGACATAAAGGGACAGGTGGAGAGAACCGGGAAACACAGAAAAGGGAAAAATTCTGCTAGCTATTGAACTGCGTATAAAAACGGAACATTTAAATGTTATTACAAAAACCTATGACGACGAACGAGCACAAACTCTTCAACAAAATCGTCTTCTACAGGAACAACTCGATTTAGCCAAAACTAAATACGATGATATCCACGCAAAACTAGATAAATCTTACAAGTTATCCACAAACAGGAGCATTCAACTTGATAACTTGCATGCAGTTTTGTTCAACGTTACTCAAAATAACACTGATCTACTCAAAATGCTGCAGACGAAAGACAATCTTTTTAATGAACACAATGACTAAGTTGGATGACAAATCAGCAGAACTCATTGAAGTCGCTGACCAAATGAATTATGAAAGCTCATGTGATGAAGATGGAAATATTGATTTCTAAGCAAAGGGAGGAAATCTCATCACTGAATCTCTCGCTCCGTACATAAGACCTCTATCTGCAAACAATGACAGATAAGTTTGAGACTGAAAGGAGCAAGTGCGACACTCACATTTCCAATAACGGTACTCTAAGCGCTCAAGTGGACTCTGCAATGCAGCAGAATACCACCCTTAGGTACAATCTGGTGGAATTCCAGAACAGTCATGCGCTATAGAGTGACTACCCAACCAAGCAACCGGAGTACGGTACTCAAAGGAGTGAGACGATAGGTTTCAGACTTTGCCTCCCTCACCTGTCCCTCAGTCTTCTCCTCTTGGCCGTTGGGCACTGAGTAATATGGCGCCTCTTCGCCATATATGGCGCCTCTTATCCTCTTGGCCTTTTGGCCCCAATTTTCCCACAGGATGAAGCCAACCCTCTCCTCCCGCTTGGCGTGGAACACCTTGACAAACTCTATAATTTTCCCACCTTTGACCCCGTTCCAGGTCAGCCAAACGATACTGAACGTTCCTAGCTGACATAGGGGCCTCATTGGCTGGCTACCCGAACGCTACGGGTTCTGCCAGGGTTTACCTGTTGAAGTGAACGTCGAATAGACACGTGACGAGGTTCATTCGTCTACAACAGCAACACGTTCTTAACGACTACACTAAACTTGCCACAGCTTTGAAATTAGAATTCAGTGGTTCTGCGACTCACAAACACAATCACTCACTGGCTAACACTGTCAAACAAGCTCGGAATGACCACCCACAAGCTTACTATCATAAACTTTGTTCAGCTTACTTTGGCTTCTCACTGAAACAGGAATGGAAGAGCTGTTACCATTCAAACAAATGTTTCTGTTGAACATGTATCCCACCTTCATTACCTACTTGGGCCCTACAGCCCATGTTGACTTGACTATCTTACAAATCAGAGCGCTAGCAAGCCCAGCTTTTGAGGCATCAAAAGCTCGCAACGCTAAGAGCCCTGACCACTCGGCTTTGAAGTTTGACCAGGAGCACTCACTCCAGTCAGAGGGTGCATTATCAGGTATTGGAGCGTTGAGAGATGACGCACAAGAACGGTTTCTACCACGAAACCACGAATCCAATAACCTCCACCATCTAAATAACTAAAGTATGTCGCCATCGAAACGACTACCGTTACAATCGACCTGTTTGCTACGTTCCTGCACCCAAACCCACGCAAAGTGTCAGAGAACAAGGGTAATGAAGGGTTAAAGGACGATCAAAACTTAGACTAATGTTCTCTAGAAGTTCCACTACGTGAAGAACTAAAGCGAAAACTATTTGAGAAAAGGGTAAAAGATAAGTCACAAGGACTATACAGGGAATTACCGGACACCAAGTTTGCAGGAATTAACACCATTAGCAAGGATGTTAAAATTCAAATTCCTCCCCCTCTCACTCGATACCCTATCAAGGGCCCGGTTGATCAAGAAACAAGACCACAGGCTTTGTCTATAGACTCTGATACAAAGGTTGCAAAGAAAAATGTCAAAAGCTTTGTTAAAGCCAAGCCCACTCAAAATCCGAAAAGTCGATCTTCTTTCACCCTGAACAGAAATGGCACATGACGTCGTTGCGAACGACCACTCCACTTTGTGGGGAATATGTAGAGTAAATGCGAATCTAAACAGCCATACCTGGAAACAGTCCTGGAGGACTGCTTAACTTGTCATGCACTAATTGATTCGGCGTGACAATATTGCTCATCTCTCAAACATTGTTTGTTGATCTCAAAAGGGCTTTGAAGTCAACTTAACGTTGGTTAACCTGTTAGGGGGGCAGCCCGACACCGGTACACTTATGACAACATCCAGCTCAAAGTGCACGGCGCGAAATTCAAAATCATTTTTTTTTTTATATTTAACTTTCACACATTAACAAGTCCAAGACACCAGATGAAAGGTGCACATCTTGTGAATCAAGCCAACATGTCCGATTTTTAAAATGTTTTACAGGGAAGACAAAATATGTAAATCTATTAGCTAACCACGTTAGCAAAAGACACAACTTTTTCTAACTCCATCAGTTTCTTACTCCATCAGGTGCTATCACAAATTCGACCAAATAAAGATATAAATAGCCACTAACCAAGAAACAAATTCATCAGATGACAGTCTGATAACATATTTATTGTATAGCATATGTTTTGTTCGAAAAATTTGCATATTTCATGTATAAACCATAGTTTACATTTCAGCTACAATCCGAAATTGCACCGAAAGCAGCCATAATATATACAGACACCAACGTCAAATAGCTAATTACTCATCATAAAACATTTCTGAAAAATACATAGTATTTGCAGCAATTGAAAGACAGGCATCTTGTGATTCCAAACAATATTTCCGATTTATTAAATGTTTTACAGCGAAAACAAAATGTATCGCTATATTAGCGTAGCTACAATAGACAGAAATAATTGGGCGCCCACGGCCAGTTCACATGCACGACAGATATATGAAATAACATCATAAAATGGGTCTTACTTTTGCTGATCTTCCATCAGAATGTTGAAGAACGTGTCCTCTGTCCAGATGAGTCGTTGTTTCGATTCAGAATGGCAAATTTCCCTCTTCAATTAGCATTGGCACTAGCCGAGTGGCATACATTTCTCCAACGTAAACAGTCAGAGGACAGAACACGGCAAACTCCCGAATAAAGTTTCAATAATCTGATTAAACTATATTAAAAAAACATACATTACGATGATATGGTCACATGTATCAAAAACAATTCGAGCCGGAGACGTTAGCCGTTCGTTACCAAGGCAAAACAGAAGTCCATCCCACTTCCTCCAGAGTACCGGAAGTGGACTGTCAGGTCAAAGAAATAGGTTTTTTTCCACCACAGAACAAGATGAGCAGAAAAATGTATTCTCTGACATCCTCTTTACACCAATAGGAAGGCGTATAGTGTCAGCAGACTCCTAAGTGTTAACTTCTTATGGCTGCAGGGGGCGTTATTGAGTAGCCAGCTAAATCGTGCCCATTTCAAACGGCCTCGTACTCAATTCTTGCTCGTACAATATGCATATTATTATTATTATTGGATAGAAAACACTCTAGTTTCTATAGCCGTTGGAATTATGTCTCTGAGTGGAACAGAACTCCTTCTACAGCACTTTTCCTGACATGGAGTGAGATTTCAGAAATCTTGGCCCCTGATCTGGGGTCAGTTTTAAGGTCCCTGTAAATGCTATGAGGATACAAACACTGCTTACGTCTTCCCCTGGATGTCAGTACGTGGTGACGCTTTGAATGGAGTCGATTGCGCAATCAGGGCCTGTATAAAAGAGCACAAGGTGGAAGTAGCTTCCTTTTCTTCCTGCGCCTGATGGACGTCGGACTGGCTCTCTTTCCAAGCTGTTTAGCCAGTAATATTTCTCCGGTCATGTTTTTACTCGTTATAGGTGTTAAAAACATCATAAGGTAGCTAATTTAAACTGTTTTATAGCAATTTATATCCGTTTAGTGCGATTTTGAGGCATTCCTTTGTCATGCACTTTGAACCGCTGGGCACGTTTCCAGTACATGCCGAACGTTAGTGGCCATTTCGACAGGGCAAGAGGACACCTTTCGACCAAAAGACGATTAGACCGGAGAAAGGATTCATTGCCCAAGATTCTGATGGAAGATCAGCTCATAGTAAGAACTATTTATGATGATAAATCATTGTTCTGTAGAAAAATGTTAAACGCATATTCCGCCATTTTTTTTGTTGTAGCTTCACTTGGCCAACCCTGTATTGCACAGTAAGGATAATTTTAGAAATGTAATTCAGCGATTGCATTAAGAACTAATTTGTCTTTCGATTCCTGTCAACCCTGTATTTTTTTAGTCAAGTTTATGATTAGTTATCGATTAGACTAGATCACTCTCAAAGATGGCGCCCGACATTTTCAGACCAGTTTGGCTACTATTCTCATTGTATAACCACGATTTTTGTGGCTAAATATGGCCATTTTCGAACAAACTCTATATGTATGTTGTAATATGATGTTACAGGAGTGTCATCGGAAGAATTCTGAGAAGGTTAGTGAAAAAATTTATATATTTTGGCGATGATAACGATATCGCTCTCTTTAGCTTGAATCAATGCTCGGGTAACGTTTGCATATGTGGTATGCTAATATAACGATTTATTGTGTTTTCGCTGTAAAACACTTAGAAAATCTGAAATGTTGTCTGAATTCACAAGATCTGTGTCTTTCCATTGCTATGCGCTGTGTATTTTTAAGAAATGTTTTATGATGAGTAAATTGGTAATACACGTTGCTCTCTGTAGTAATTCTAGTCGCTTTGGTGAGATTTGTGATGGTGGCTGCAATGGCAAACTATGATTTATACCTGAAATATGCAAATTTTTCTAAAAAAAAAACTATGCTATACAATAAATATGTTATCAGACTGTCATCTGATGAGTTTTTTTCTTGGTTAGTGGCTATCAATATCTTTATTTGGTCGAATTGGTGATAGCTACTGGTGGAGGGAAATGGTGGACTAAGAAAAATGGTGTCTTTTGCTAACGTGGTTAGCTAATAGATTTACATATTTTGTCTTCCCTGTAAAACATTTTAAAAATCGGACATGTTGGCTTGATTCACAAGATGTGTACCTTTCATTTGCTGTATTGGACTTGTTAATGTGTGAAAGTTAAATATTTAAAAAAAAATAGATTTTGAATTTCGCGCCCTGCACTTTGAGCTGGATGTTGTCATAAGTGTACCGATGTCGGGACAGCCCGCCTAACAGGATAAGACCATGTATAGGCATCAAGTTGAAAAGAGCATCGATTTCTGACATTTTACTTCCTGGTTAGGAAAAGTGCTGCAGAAGGACTTCTGTTTCACTCAGAGAAATAATTACAACTCTTTTAGAAACTAGAAAGTGTTTTCTATCCAAAAAGAATAATAATATTCATATTGTACGAGCAAGATTTGAGTAGGAGGCCGTTTGAAATGGGCACGATTTCACTGGCTACTCAACACTTTGCCTTGCAGCCATAAGAAGTTAAAAGTGGAACGATGCAACACTACACTTCGAGAGGTCACTCAGACTACCTCGCCTCTCACATTGAGAGTCATGCTGAAACTACACTTCCAGGACGTATCGCTCACTCGCTTACCAGCCTCGAATCTGAACCCCTGCTACATGGAGCAGACTTGATAGATCGGTTACTCCCGCTGATGGATTGGAAAACCAACCATGTATGGTCACAGGCCACAGTACCATCTCCACTGATCACACTGTCTTCCCCTGAAGCTAGGTGCAATGCAGTCATTCACGAGGGGTATCTGTTGAAAGCACGCCTTGGGAAAAATACGTTTAGAAACCTCTGGGTGCAGAATCCGATCCAAGGCGATATTACAATATGTCGACAAATTCCATCAGCAAACCTGATTGACCCTTATTTTCATGATTTCGAGCCAGCAGTCTCTGTGAATGAAGAACTTCCCTCTTCAATGAAGTTGTGCAATACTGTAGTTGAGATTAACTTTTCTTCCGCAAGCACTGTGGCCGTCTCAGCGAGAAAAACATTGATGTGCAGAGTGTACTCTGCTTCAGATGATACAGTGGCTTGCGAAAGTATTCACCCCCTTGGTATTTTTCCTATTTTGTCACCTTACAACCTGGAATTAAAATAGATTTTTGGGGGGTTTGTATCATTTGATTTACACATGCCTACCATTTTGAAAATGCTAAATATTTTTTCTTGTGAAACAAACAAGAAATAATACAAAAAAATCGTGCATATCTATTCACCCCCGCAAAGTCAATACTTTGTAGAGCCACCTTTTTTTGTAGCAATTACAGCTACAAGTCTCTTGGGTATGTCTCTATAAGCTTGGCACATCTAACCACTGGGATTTTTGCCCATTCTTCAAGGCAAAACTGCTCCAGCTCCTTTAAGTTGGATGGGTTCCGCTGGTGTACAGCAATCTTTAAGTCATACCACAGATTCTCAATTGGATTGAGGCCTGGGCTTTGACTAGGCCATTCCAAGAAATGTAAATGTTTCCCCTTAAACCACTTGAGTGTTGCTTTAGCAGTATTCTTAGGGTCATTGTCCTGCTGGAAGGTGAACCTCCGTCCCAGTCTCAAATCTCTGGAAGACTGAAACAGGTTTCCCTCAAGAATTTCCCTGTATTTAGTGCCATCCATCATTCCTTCAATTCTGACCAGTTTCCCAGTCCATGCCGATGGAAAAACATCCCCACAGCATGATGCTGCCACCCCCATGCTTCAGTGTGGGGATGGTGTTCTCAGGGGGGATGAGAGGTGTTGGGTTTGCGCCAGACATAGCATTTTCCTTGATGGACAAAAAGCTCAATTTTGACCAGAGTACCTTCTTCCATATGTTTGGGGAGTCTCCCACATGCCTTTTGGCAAACACAATGTGTTTGCTTATTTTTTTCTTTAAGCAATTTTCAGACCACTGTGGTAAACCGTGGGGTGTTGGGTTGAGCGTGCAGAGATTGATACAGAGACAGGGAGGTTTTAGTCCGCAAAAACAACTTTACCATGACAGAAAATAAACATAACAAAGAAAATCACTTAGGTTTGGCGCGGTCCTTATCCTCTACTTTTGCTTGGTGTCGGTCTCTCACAGTGCTCCTTTTATTTGGCCTCCACGGCTGGTTGGCACTTTCCCCTATTTACCTCCACTTGAAGCTGTCCGTGTCGGGGTGCCCAGCTCCCGTATTCCCAGCAGAGGGAGCCAACGTCACCTCACGTGCCTCCCCTCTATTACCATCCCCCAGGGTAGACCTCCTGGGATACCACACCACTCTTCCGTAAAGCCCAGCTCTGTGGAGCTTTGCAGCTCCTTCAGGGTTATCTTTGGTCTCTGAGATCATGATTAAACTTAAAGTTGCCCTTTTTTCTTTAATGTGGTTTATTTGATGATATCTGACCCCAATGGATGCTCCCCATGATACTGTATGATTATAGCTCATTGATGCTAAAAACGTATAAGGAATGGGATAGCACAACATTATAGTAATTAGTGTAAAATAAATTAATGTTCCTCTAAACACATCCAGAGTTACTGGCAACATTGCAAAGCTAACTGCAACACCTATGTGCCCAGTCTAATTGTTTTCAAGTTTTGAATGAATTCATAGAGCAGTAATTGTCATTGATTTAATGCTTGGGAACCAAAAAAGCGTATGATGAGAATTCAGATAAGCAATGGCTTTGATTGAATCCCAGGGTGAAACTATATGCTGCCAGAGAGAGAGAGAGATTTAGGTTGGAGTCATTAAAACTCGTTTTTCAACCACTCCAAAAATGTCTTGTTAACAACCTATAGTTTTGGCAAGTTGGTTAGGACATCTACTTTGTACATGACACAAGTCATTTTTCCAACAATTGTTCACAGACAGATTACTTCACTTATAATTCACTGTATCACAATTCCAGTGGGTCAGAAGTTTACATACACTAAGTTGACTGTGACTTTAAACAGCTTGGAAAATTCCAGAAAATGATGCCATGACATCATTTGATGTCATGGCCTCGTTGCTTGACATCATGGGAAAATCAAAAGAAATCAGCCAAGACATCAGAAAAAAATGTGTTTGCCACAATGACCATCGTTATGTTTGGAGGAAAAAGGGGGATGCTTGCAAGCTGAAGAACACCATCCCAATTGTGAAGCACAGGGGTGGCAGCATCATGTTGTGGGGGTGCATTGATGCAGGAGAGACTGGTGCACTTCAAAATTGATGGCATCATGAGGGAGGACAATTATGTGGATATAATGAAGCAACATCTCAAGACATCATTCAGGAAGTTAAAGCTTGGTTGCAAATGGGTCTTCCAAATGGACAATGACCCCAAGCATACTTCCAACGTTGTGGCAGAATGGCTTAAGGACAGCAAAGTCAAGGTGTTGGAGTGGCCATCACAAAGCCCTGACCTCAATCCTATAGAACATTTGTGGGTAGAACTGAAAAAGCGTGTGCGAGCAAGGAGACCAACAAACCTGACTCAGTTACACCAGCTCTGTCAGGAGGAATGGGCCAAAATTCACCCAACTTATTGTGGGAAGCTTGTGGAAGGCTACTCGAAACGTTTGACCCAAGTTAAACAATTTAATAGCAATACTACAAAATACTAATTGAGTGTATGTCAATTTCTGACCCACTGGGAATGTGATGAAAGAAATAAAAGCTGAAATAAATAATTCTCAGCACTTATTCTGACATTTCACATTCTTAAAATAAAGTGGTGATCCTAACTGACCTAAGACAGGGAATGTTTACTAGGATTAAATGTCAGGAATTGTGAAAAACTGAGTTTAAATGTATTTGGCTAAGGTGTATGTAAACTTCCGACTAAACTGTATGTATATCTTGATTACTAAACATTTCCTATGCCTGGCCTGTTGTTTAGTAACACAGAGTTTGATATTGCTGAGATAGAAACATGTGATCGACATAATTGCGATGTCAGAGAGCGAATTTTGTTCGACATACAGTGACTTGTAAAAGTATTCATCCCCCTTGGTGTTTTTCCATTTTTTTTGCATTACAACCTGTAATTTAAGTTGATTTTTATTTGGATTTCGTGTAATGGACATACACAAAATATTCCAAATTGGTGAAGTTTTTCAAAAATGTTTTATTGAAAAGTGGTGCATATGTATTTACCCCTTTTGCTTTGAAGCCCCTAAATAAGATCTAGTGCAACCAATTACCTTCAGAAGTCACATAATTAGTTAAATAAAGTCCACCTGTGTGCAATCTAAGTGTTACATGATCTCAGTATATCTACACCTGTTCTGAAAGGCCCCAGAGTCTGCAACACCACTAAGCAAGGGGCACCACCAAGCAAGCGACACCATGAATACCAAACAGGTCAGGGACAAAGTTGTGAAGTACAGATCAGGGTTGAGTTATAAAAAATATCAGAAACGTTGAACATCCCATGGAGCACCATTAAATCCATTATTAAGAAATGGAAAGAATATAGCATCACAACGAACCTGCCAAGAGAGGGCTGCCCACAAACTCATGGACCAGGCAAGGAGGGCATTAATCAGAGAGGCAACAAAGAGACTAAAGATAACCCTGAAGGAGCTGCAAAGCTCAACAGTGGAGATCGGAGTATCTGTGTCATGTTTTGTCTTTGATCTTCATGTCTTGTCCCTGTGCTTCCCTCTGCTGGTCTTATTAGGTTCTTTCCCTCTTTCTATTCCTCTCTCTCCTCCTCCCTTTTTCCCTCTCCCGCTCTCTCTCTATCGTTCCGTTCTTACTCCCAGCTGGTTCTCATTCTCCTAACGACCTTATTTACTCTTTCACACCTGTCCCCTATTTTGCCCTCTGATTTGAGTCCCTATTTCTCCCTCTGTTTTCTGCTTCTGTCTTTGTCGGATTCTTGTTTGAGGTTAGCTGCTCTGTGTCCTTGTTCCGCTCTGTTGTGTTTTTTGCATTTGTCAGATGCTGCGTGAGAGCAGGTGTCTATGTCAGCTACGGTCTGTGCCTTCCTGAAGCGACCTGCAGTCTGTGGTCGCGTCTCCAGTCGTTCCTCTCTACTGACAAGAGGTTTTCAGTTTCCTGTTTTGGATTACCTTTGGATTATATCCAGGAACATCATTGTTTGTTTAAGACTGGAATAAAGACTCTGTTACTATTACGTCGCTTTTGGGTCCTCCTTCATCAGCATAACAGAAGAATCCGACCAAGAATGGACCCAGCGACTATGGATTCTCTCAACACTACCGTCAAGTTCCAGGGAGCAATGCTCGGCAGACACGAGCAGGAATTGTCTGCTGCTCGTCATGCCGTTGAGACCCTGGCCGCTCAGGTCTCCGATCTCTCAGGACAGTTTCAGAGTCTTCGTCTCGTACCACAAGCTACTTCCTGGTCTTCCGAGTCTCCGGAACCCAGGGTTAATAATCCACCATGTTACTCTGGACAGCCCACTGAGTGTCGCTCCTTTCTCACCCAGTGTGATATTGTGTTCTCTCTCCAGCCCAACACTTACTCTGGAGAGAGAGCTCGGATCGCTTACGTCATATCACTCCTTACTGGGCGGGCTCGGGAGTGGGGCACAGCTATCTGGGAGGCAAGGGCTGAGTGTTCTGACGTTTATCAGAACTTTAAGGAGGAGATGATACGGGTCTTTGATCGTTCAGTTTTTGGGAAGGAGGCTTCCAGGGGTCTGGCTTCCCTATGTCAAGGTGATCGATCCATAACGGATTACTCTATAGAGTTTCGTACTCTTGCTGCATCCAGTGACTGGAACGAGCCGGCGTTGCTCGCTCGTTTTCTGGAGGGACTCCACGCTGAGGTTAAGGATGAGATTCTCTCCCGGGAGGTTCCTTCCAGCGTGGACTCGTTGATTGCACTCGCCATCCGCATAGAACGACGGGTAGATCTTCGTCACCGAGCTCGTGGTAGAGAGCTCGCGTTAGCGGGGCTTCCCTTCTCCGCATCTCGACCATCTCCTTCCATCGGCTCGGAGACTGAGCCCATGCAGCTGGGAGGTGTTCACATCTCGACTAAGGAGAGGGAACGGAGAATCACCAACCGCCTTTGCTTCTATTGCGGTTCTGCTGGACATTTTGTCATGTCATGTCCAGTTAAAGGCCAGAGCTCATCAGTAAGCGGAGGGCTACTGGTGAGCGCTACTACTCAGGTCTCTCCATCAAGATCCTGTACTACCTTGTCGGTCCATCTACGCTGGACCGGGTCGGCTGCTTCCTGCAGTGCCTTGATAGACTCTGGGGCTGAGGGTTGTTTTATGGACGAAGCATGGGCTCGGAAACATGACATTCCTCTCAGAGAGTTAGGGAGGATCACACCCATGTTCGCCTTAGATGGTAGTCCTCTCCCCAGTATCAGATATGAGACACTACCTTTAACCCTCACAGTATCTGGTAACCACAGTGAGACCATTTCTTTTTTGATTTTTTGTTCACCTGTTACACCTGTTGTTTTGGGTCATCCCTGGCTAGTATGTCATAATCCTTCTATTAATTGGTCTAGTAATTCTATCCTTTCCTGGAACGTTTCTTGTCATGTGAAGTGTTTAATGTCTGCTATCCCTCCTGTTTCTTCTGTCCCCTCTACTCAGGAGGAGCCTGGTGATGTGACAGGAGTGCCGGAGGAATATCATGATCTACGCACGGTTTTCAGTCGGTCCAGAGCCAACTCTCTTCCTCCTCACCGGTCGTATGATTGTTGTATGGATCTCCATCCGGGGACCACTTCTCCTCGGGGTAGATTATTCTCTCTGTCGGCTCCCGAACGTAAGGCTCTCGATGATTATCTGTCTGCTGAAGGCATTCAGATGGATCCCGCTAAGGTCCAGGATGTCAGCGATTGGCCTGTTCCTAAGTCACGTGTCGAGTTACAGCGCTTTCTCGGTTTCGCTAATTTCTATCGGCGTTTCATTCGTAATTTCGGTCAAGTGGCTGCCCCTCTCACAGCCCTGACTTCTGTCAAGTCTTGCTTTAAGTGGTCTGGTTCCGCCCAGGGAGCTTTTGATCTCCTCAAGAAGCGTTTTACATCCGCTCCTATCCTTGTTACTCCTGACGTCACTAAACAATTCATTGTCAAGGTTGACGCTTCAGAGGTGGGAGCCATTCCGTCCCAGCGCTTCCAGTCTGACGATAAGGTCCATCCTTGCGCTTACTTTTCTCATCGATTGTCGCCATCGGAACCCGAGGGGATTCTCCCTGAAGGGCGTGTTGTCGGGTTGACTGTCTGGGGAATTGAGAGACAGGTAAAGCAAGCACTCACTCACACTGCGTCGCCGCGCGCTTGTCCTAGTAACCTTCTGTTCGTTCCTGTCTCTATTCGTCTGGCTGTTCTTCAGTGGGCTCATTCTGCCAAGTTAGCTGGTCACCCCGGCGTTCGGGGTACGCTTGCTTCTATTCGCCAGCGGTTTTGGTGGCCTACTCAGGAGCGGGACACGCGCCGTTTCGTGGCTGCTTGTTCGGACTGCGCGCAGACTAAGTCAGGTAACTCTCCTCCTGCCGGTCGTCTTAGACCGCTTCCCATTCCTTCTCGACCATGTTCTCAGATCGCCTTAGACTTTATTACCGGTCTGCCTTCGTCTGCGGGGAGGACTGTGAGAGCCGCAAATAAACGTAGGATTAAGAGTCCTAGGTATTGTCGCGGTCAGAGAGTGTGGCTTTCCACTCGTAACCTTTCCCTTACGACAGCTTCTCGCAAGTTGACTCCGCGGTTCATTGGTCCGTTCCGTGTCTCTCAGGTCGTTAATCCTGTCGCTGTGCGACTGCTTCTTCCGCGACATCTTCGTCGCATCCACCCTGTCTTCCATGTCTCTTGTGTCAAGCCTTTTCTTCGCGCCCCCGTTCGTCTTCCCTCCCCCCCTCCCGTCCTTGTCGAGGGCGCACCTATTTTCAAGGAACGAAAGATCATGGACATGCGTTCTCAGGGACGTGGTCAACAGTACTTTGTGGATGGGGAGGGTTTCGGTCCTGAGGAGAGGAGTTGGGTTCCATCTCGGGACGTGCTGGACCGTTCGTTGATTGATGATTTCCTTCGTCGCCGCCAGGGTTCCTCCTCGAGTGCGCCAGGAGGCGCTTGGTGAGTGGGGGGGTACTGTCATGTTTTGTCTTTGATCTTCATGTCTTGTCCCTGTGCTTCCCTCTGCTGGTCTTATTAGGTTCTTTCCCTCTTTCTATTCCTCTCTCTCCTCCTCCCTTTTTCCCTCTCCCGCTCTCTCTCTATCGTTCCGTTCTTACTCCCAGCTGGTTCTCATTCTCCTAACGACCTTATTTACTCTTTCACACCTGTCCCCTATTTTGCCCTCTGATTTGAGTCCCTATTTCTCCCTCTGTTTTCTGCTTCTGTCTTTGTCGGATTCTTGTTTGAGGTTAGCTGCTCTGTGTCCTTGTTCCGCTCTGTTGTGTTTTTTGCATTTGTCAGATGCTGCGTGTGAGCAGGTGTCTATGTCAGCTACGGTCTGTGCCTTCCTGAAGCGACCTGCAGTCTGTGGTCGCGTCTCCAGTCGTTCCTCTCTACTGACAAGAGGTTTTCAGTTTCCTGTTTTGGATTACCTTTGGATTATATCCAGGAACATCATTGTTTGTTTAAGACTGGAATAAAGACTCTGTTACTATTACGTCGCTTTTGGGTCCTCCTTCATCAGCATAACAATCTGACCATAGGACCACTTTAAACTGTACACTCCACAGAGCTGGGCTTTATGGAAGAGTGGCCAGAAAAATGCCATTGCTTAAGGAAAAAAATAACCTCCTACGACGGTCCACAGTCCGGAACCTCCTACGACGGTCCACAGTCCGGAACCTCCAGCGACGGTCCACAGTTTTTCGGTCGGAGTCCGCACCTTTGAGGGGGTACTATCACGCCCTGACCATAGAGAGCTTTTTATTCTCTATGTTGGTTAGGTCGATGTGTGACTATCGTGGGTCATCCAGGTGACTATATATCTATGTTGGCCTGGTATGGTTCTCAATCAGAGGCAGCTGTTTATCGTTGTCTCTGATTGGGGATCATATTTAGGCAGCCATTTCCACATTGTGCTTTGTGGGATCTTGTCTAAGTATAGTTGCCTGCGAGCACTACTGTGAGCTTCACGTTTCGTTGTACTCTTTATTGTTTTTTCTTTGAGTTTCTCTTACAAATAAAGAGGATGGAAACATACCATGCTGCATCTTGGTCCACTCCTTATAACGATCGTGACATGACTCCCCAAACACATGGAAGAAGGTACTCTGGTCAGATGAGACTAAAATGTAGCTTTTTGTCCATCGGAAAACGCTATGTCTGGCGCAAACCTACACCTCTCATCACCCCGAGAACAATCATCCCCACAGTGAACTATGGTGGTGGCATCATCATGGGAAACTGGGAAACTGGTCAGAATTGAAGGAATGATGGATGGCACTAAATACAGGGAAATTCTTGAGGGAAACCTGTTTCAGTCTTCCAGAGATTTGAGACTGGGACGGAGGTTCACCTTCCAGCAGGACAATGACCCTAAGAATACTGCTAAAGCAACACTCAAGTGGTTTAAGGGGAAACATTTACATTTCTTGGAATGGCCTAGTCAAAGCCCGGACCTCAATCCAATTGAGAATCTGTGGTATGACTTAAAGATTGCTGTACACCAGCGGATCCCATCCAACTTGAAGGAGCTGGAGCAGTTTTGCCTTCAAGAATGGGCAAAAATCCCAGTGGCTAGATGTGCCAAGCTTATAGAGACATACCCCAAAAGACTTGCAGCTGTAATTGCTGCAAAAAAGGTGGCTCTACAAAGTATTGACTTTGCGGGGTGAATAGTTATGCACACTCAAGTTTTCTGTTTTTATGTCTTATTTCTTGTTTGTTTCACAATAAAAAATATTTAGCATCTTCAAAGTGGTACAGTAGGCATGTTGTGTAAATCAAATGATACAACCCCCCCCCCCCCCCCAAAAAAAATCTATTTTAAATCCAGGTTCAAAGGCAGCAAAATAGGAAAAACACCAAGGGGGTTGAATACTTTCGCAAGCCACTGCAACATATTCATATCTAAACATTCCAAAACGTTGCATCCTGTTGACCATTCCTCTGGTTTTGTAGAAGATGGTTGAATTTGCTTGTTTGCTCTTACTCAAACTGCTGCACCTTTTGATTAGATTGACTAGGGAACTGCTTTTGCAAGACAGATTGCCAGACAGAGATCAATTCATTCCTATGTTAGATTGTGCACACTTAGATTTTCAAAAAATAATTAAGATTGTATTCTAGCTAGCTTGTAGTTTATAGATATTTTGTAAGAATGTTGATACATTCATTCTAATTTAATGAATCACTCTAACCAGAACCAGACTCTATTTATAAGGTAATTACCCAATCTCTTTAAATAAAATTAACATTAATTTAGAGTATCTGCAGTGAATGTTAAGTGATTAATTGTATAATTTATTTCAACAACTGTTTTCTTCATATTCGATAAGCAATAGACTAATTAATCAAGTGATTTGTGTCCTCTTCATACAATGTACTTTGAGAAAAGCAAACTTATTTTTTGCCTCAGATACATTGTTTGACAATGCACTGGGAGAAAATGCTGTGAGTGATAATAGAATTTTCTTTCAGGGGCAAAGAAAACAAAGCATTTAATTTGATTTGTAAAGATAAGTTTTGCTATGGAAAAAATAAATAAACATACAATTATTTCAATTACTGAATATTTAACTTAGCATCAGCAATCACTGCATTTCTTCCATCATTTGAATTGGCGTTTATTATTGAGCAAACTAATCAGAGTGGAATAAAACCCAATTCATTAAATGGAAACTATAATCTCAATGTCCTGTTGCGAAGAAGCTGAGCAGTATGCATAGTCTTCACTCTAACTAGAAAAGTGGGAAAAAGTAATTGAGGCTCAGCACACGCATATCATTAGGAGATGTGCAATGTTGTTTTATGTTGATTTGTGAATATTTAATGTTTCCCTATTTGTTTGAGTATTGTGCTATGCATGTGGAGTGTCTGTGTGTCTTAAAGCTCCCCTGGATTCAGTCTTAATGGATCCCGATTTATTCCTTCTCTTCCAATATTCAAATCACCCCTGATTTGCCATAAAATATGAGGGAAAAGAGAATAGAGAATGTGGCAGATGGAGTTTTAGTGTGAAAAATAAATAGTCGTGAGGTGCAGAGTGTTGCTTGATGCTTTTATAAGTTAACAAATATTTAATGCATCCTACTGAGGAGAGAGACCATACATAATGCATGTCTCATAACTAGTTTGTTGAGCTGTTTGGATTGTTGTTAGAAATACAGTATTTGTTCCTCTGAGATTTGAGGTGATAAGCCCACTGGTATGGATGCTGTTTGAAAATGTTAAATGTGTCATGTTCGAGTCATCAAACATGACATGGTGTCACGTTCTGACCATAATTCTTGTGTGTTGTGCTTGTTTTAGTGTTGGTCAGGACGTGAGCTGGGTGGGCATTCTATGTTGTGTGTCTAGTTTGTCTTTCTGTGTTCAGCCTAATATGGTTCTCAATAGGAGGCAGCTGTCAATCGTTGTCCCTGATTGAGAATCATATATAGGTGGATTGTTTTGTGTTGGGATTTTGTGGGTGGTTGTTTCCTGTCTCTGTGTTTTGTCTGCACCAGATAGGGCTGTTTCAGGTTTGCCACATTTTGTTTTTTTGTAGTGTTGTAAGTGTTCACAGTTCGTTTTATTAAATATGTTGAGCACTGGCTACGCTGCGTGTTGGTCCGATCCCTGTTTCACCCCCTCTTCTAGTGAAGAGAGGGAAGGCTACCGTTACACATGGGGAGCGTGGAAATGACATATGGTGTGGTTGGTAAAATATTTCAAACAAATAACTTTTTTTATTCTTGTTTTTTTTATTCGATTTTAAAGCATATTGTACAATCTTCCTGCAGTGAAGCGGCTCAACATTTACATTACATTCAGCCATCTAGCAGACACTCCCATCTAGAGCGACTCACAAGAGCAACCAGGGTCAAGTGCTCTCTCCAAGGGCACGAGGACAGTTCCCCCAGCCAGCCGAAATGGGGACCCGAACCAGCGACCTCTCGGCCACCGGCCCAAACCGCCAGGCCACCAACCATCCAAGATCCCCCCACAGTTCCCCTCGAGAGCTGACCCTCAACCATCAAAGACCCCCCCACAGTCCCCCTGAAACCCCCCCCAAAACACCTGTCCCCCTCCAACCCAACCAAAATCACCACCGACCCAATGCACCAACAACCAACAAAAAAAAACAAAAAAAGGGAAACAACAACAGAAACAACAATGCAAAAACAAATTACATCAAGGACAACAAAAATCCAAACAGCAAGACCAAATGTATGCGTTTGTATACATGTGTGGCACTGTTTACTGTGTGTGTGTGTGTGTGTGTGTGTGTGTGTGTGTGTGTCTGTGTGTGTGCACTTGTGTGCATTTTACAGATGTTAGCATCTGATTTCGCATATTGAAGTGTCCAACAATAAGAAAGTTGCGATGACTAGACTTTTTGTCATTGTCTGGAATTCATAGATATTGTTACAAGTGACATGTTATTACAACCGTACTACAGTAAATTATAATTTTACAACGGTTAAGACCATCTTATTGTAAAGTGTTACCAAAATGACTACCAGTAACCCCTCTCCGCTATGCTAACTCTTTGTTGAATATGCTAAGACACCAGTTTAGACTACAGCAAACAGGAGTCTGGTCAGTCAGTATACTTACTTTGTTGTTTTAGTTGGCTTAGGGAGTACACCATGACTGACGCAACTCCTGTCATGCTGAAGGTTACCCATCAACCCCTTCTTCAAAGCCATGGAATGAGTCTCCCTCTCCATCACTATCCCTTTCTCTCTCTATGAACTTGATCTGCTACTGGTGCGTAAGCCCCAGCATCCCAGCAGAAGACACAAAGACAGAAGGTACTGCTGCATCATAAGAAGGAAGCCTTCTACTTGACATTGACATACAGTACCTTCGTGTTATTATATGCAAATAGTCCAGGATGAAGACAGGGGCTGTCTGATGTGCAAATTATGATTTTAGGCCACTGCAAGTATGTATGCTGCTCCTTTATACCTTTCCTGTTAATTGCTTTCCCTGTGGAGGAGAGAAACTTTATTAGAGGAGAGAGAAACACGAACACAAAGAGTAAAGGATACACGGGACTGCTGGAGGACACACTAAGTGCCTCCCACATTAGCCAAGGCTAAATAACATTAGAAGCTATGCTTTCAGAAGTGGTGTTACTCACTCGTGCCCAGCAGTGGCAGAGTAATCCAGTGTGACTGACCCTCAAATAGGGCACTCATGTGAGAGAGAAAGCAATAGAGCTGCAAAGTGGCAAGGATTAGAAAAAAGGACAAAAGTTCTCCATGTCAAGGTAATGACTGCTCTAAAGCAGGGGTTCCCAAACTTTTTCACTCAGGATCCCTTCCAGCATTGGGGAACATGTTCATGACACAAACTGTTCACACCCCTGTTGTTGGCAGACATAACATTTTGCAGGTTTTAAAGCCTATTTCCTGCAATTCTACACATTTTGTCATGGGGTGCAGAGAAAATGTTGTCGTTTTACAGCTCATTTTCTTGCAATTCTATACATTTTGCCATGTCTAATGTGTATTCATGTGATATCTGAGTGACTGGTATAAAGAACCGTAGCTTAAAAATGCTAGCTGACATAGGCTAGTTGATCTGGACATTTCTGACACGTTATAAATAGCCCTCTAAGGTATGCAATGACTGACAGGACAAGAGGACAACTGATGATGCACTACCCAATTTCAAAATTGCACCTTGTGCATTCTACTACTACAACTTTCCCACAGCTTGGGAACCACTGCTCAACAGTAGGATGATCATGGCTGCAATGCTGTGAAAAAGCCTTCCCCAATGACTAGAATGATGTATGGGAGAAAAAAGTGAGTTGACGTCACTGTACTCAGGGCAACCTGAGATGTGGGAGGTGGCATGGCAATTCACTGTTAGTCATTCCTTAAATGTCCTCCTGTTGCTCCGCCCTCAACTTCCGGACTAGTCTCCGTGCTGTTTGTTGCTACTTGGCTATTTGCCAAACTTTTCGGTTTTTACTTTTAATACTTAGTTTTTTTCCTTGCTAAATTTTTTCATTCAACTTTTTCACCCCGGACGCTTTATCTGGACGTGGTTGTACGGGACCCCCACCAGCCGAAAAAGTAGTAACATTAACACTATGCCATCTAATTTCAGTCGCTGTACTCATAATATACAGGAGAACTACTTCCTTATGGTGAGGATAGCCGTGTTGCAAGCACAGCTTCAGATGCGATCGTTAGGCAAGTTAAATTTAAGTTTAGGAAAGGATGAAACAGCGTCCGGCTGCGGGGACTGTGCGTGGGGATTTATACTACTATCTGTACTTACTGGTGGCACAGAAAGTAGTATAACCTGTTGAGGATGGGGGCGCTGTTGAGACTATTTATGCTAATTGGGTAATTTTTTAAACGGCTTCCCACAAAATCCTTGATCGTACAATATGCATATTATTATTATTATTATTGGATAGAAAACAGTCTATAGTTTCTATAGGAGTTGAAATTTTGTCTCTAAGTGGAACAGAGCCCATTCTACAGCAATTTCCCTGACATGGAGTCAGATTTCAGAAATGTTGGCCACTGTTCTGAAGTCAGTTAAAAGGGCACTGTTATTGCTATGACTATACGGACACTTCTTACGTCTTCCCCTGGATGCCTTTACGTGATGACGATTCCAATGGGGTCGATTGCGCGTTCACAGGCACTACAAATGAAAAAACCCTGTAGCTAGCAAGTCTTTTCTTGGTGCGTAACGCGCGTGGAAGACACCGACCCGCTCCTGTCCCAAGCGTTAGTTTAGCCTGTTATATTTCTCCGGTCATCTTTTCACTCGTTATAGGAGTTAAAAACATCATAAGGTAGTTAATTTAAAGCGTTTTATAGCAATTTATATCCGTTTAGTGCGATTTTGGGACATTTATTTTTGAAACGATGTGAATAGCTGGGCACGCTTTTCAGTTCATCCCGAACGCAGTTGGCATTTCCACATGGGAAGAGGACAGCTTTCCACCAAAAGACGATTACTCCCAAGAAAGGATCCTTTGCCCAAGATACTGATGGAAGAACAGCTCAAAGTAGGACATTTTTATTATGATAAATCGTGTTTCTGTCGAAACATTTTAGTGGCTTAGGACGCCATGTTTTTTGACGTAGCTTCGCTTGGCGCAAACTGTATTGAAAAGTAAGGATAAATTAAAAAATGTAATTCCGCAATTGTATTAAGAATTAAATTGTCTATCAATCCCTGTCCACCCTATATTTTTTTGTCACGTTTATGAGTATTTATGTATAAGAGTAGATCACTGTCTAAGTGGCGCAAGGACATTTTCTGACCAGCTGAGCTACATTTCACATTGTCTAACCATGATTTTGGTGGCTAAATATAAACGTTTTCGATCAAACTCTATATGGATTGTGTAATATGATGTTACAGGAGTGTCATCTGAAGAATTCTGAGAAGGTTAGTGAAAAAATTAATATATTTTTGGCGATGTTGACGTTATCGCTCACTTTGGCTAGAATCAATGCTGGGCTGCTATGTGCTATGTGCTATGCTAATATAACGATTTATTGTGTTTTCGCTGTAAGACACTTAGAAAATCTGAAATATTGTCTGTATTCACAGGATCTGTGTCTTTCGATTCGTGTATGCTGTGTATTTTTACGAAATGTTTGATGATTAGTAAGTAGGTAAACACGTTGCTCTAAGTAGTTTTTCTATTCCATTTGTGACGGTGGGTGCAATTGTAACCTATGCCATCTACCTGAATTATGCACTTTTTTCTAACAAAACCTATCCCATACCATAAATATGTTATCAGACTGTCATCTGATGAGTTTTTTTGTTGGTTAGGGGCTATAAATATCTTAGTTTAGCCGAATTGGTGATGGCTACTGGTGTTGGTGGACAAATAAAAGATGGTGGATTATGCTAATGTGTTTTTAGGTAATAGATGTACATCTTTACATATTGTGTCTTCCCTGTAAAACATTTTAAAAATCGGACATGTTGACTGGATTCACAAGATCTGTGTCTTTCATTAGCTGTATTGGACTTTAATGTGTGAAAGTTAAATATTTAAAAAAAATATTTTTTTTGAATTTCGCGGCACTGGTTTTTCAGTGGGGGGGGGGGGGGGGGGGGGGGGGGGGGGGGTGCCGCTAGCGGCACGCTGATCCTAGACAGGTTAAATCCCGCCGCACAGTCCTCGCAGCCAGACAATTTTCTCAAGGCTTCCGGAAAGAGATGCTGTTGGCATGCTCAACCGGTGTCGCTCATTCAGCTAACAGAGGCCGAGCGTTCTCAGATCTCTCCTCCACCCGTTACGGGGTCTGAGCCACCGAAGACACCCACCATTAGCTCTGACAAATTGAAAACCCTAGTCATTGGCGACTTCATTACCCGCAATATTGGACTTAAAAAGAATCATCCAGCAATCACACAGTGTTTACCAGGGGGCAGGGCTACCGACGTGAAGGCGAATCTGAAGATGGTGCTGGCTAAGGCTAAAACTGAGTGTAGAGAGTATAGAGATATTGTTATCCATGTCGGCACCAACGATGTTAGGATGAAACAGTCAGTCAGAAGTCACCAACCACAACATAGCTTCAGCGTGTAAATCAGCTAGAAAGATGAGTAATTGTGTCTGGCCCCCTCCCAGTTAGGGGGAGTGATGCGATCTACAGCAGAGTCTCACAACTCAATCACTGGTTGAAACTGTTTTCTGCCCCTCCCAAATGATAGAATTTGTAGATAATTGGCCCACCTTCTGGGACTCACCCAAAAACAGACCAAACGTGGCCTGCTGAGGAGTGACGGATTCCAGCCTAGCTGGAGGGGTGCTCTCATCTTGTCTATGAACATAGACAGGGCTCTAATTCCTCTAGCTCCACAATGAGATAGGGTGTAGGCCAGGCAGCAGGCTGTTAGCCAGCCAGCCTGCCAGCTTAGTGGAGTCTCCCACTAGCACAGTCAGTGTAGTCAGCTCAGCTATCCCCATTGAGACCGTGTCTGTACCTCAATCTCGGTTGAGCAAAACGAAACATGCCGGTGTTAACTTTAGCAATCTCACTGGAATAAGGACCTCCTCCATTCCTGTCATTATTTAAAGAGATTGTGATATCTCACATCTCAAAATAGGATTACTTAATGTTAGATCCCTCACTTCCAAGGCAGTCATAGTCAATTAGCTAATCACTGATCATAATCTTGATCTGATTGGCCTGACTGAAACATGGCTCAATCCTGATGAATTTACAGTGTTAAATGAGGCCTCTCCTCCTGCTTACACTAGTGACCATATCCCCACGCAGGTGTTGCTAACATTTATGACAGCAAATTTCAATTTACAAATAAAAAATTATGTTTTCGTCTTTTGAGCTTCTAGTCATGAAATCAAAGCAACCTACTCAATCACTTTATATAGCTACTGTTTACAGGCCTCCTGGGCCACATACAGCGTTCCTCACTGAGTTCCCTGAATTCCTGTCGGACCTTGTAGTCATGGCAGAGAAAATGCAAATTTTTGCTGACTTTTTTTTTTTTTTTTCTCCAAATTTTTGCAAGCTTCCAGAAAATTGGAACGGAAATTGTGCTCCACCAAACTGGAAGTCTTCCGACTAGCTTGGAAAGACAGTACCGTGCAATATCTTGGAGCCCTCACTGCTGCTCGATCATCCTATTTTTCCAACCTAATTGAGGAGAATAAGAACAATCCCAAGGTTTTACTGCTAACCTACAGTGCATAACATGGGCTAGCTCCTACCTATCTCTCTGATTTGGTTCTGCCGAATATACCTACACGTACGCTACGGTCACAAGACACAGGCCTCATTACTGTCCCTAGAATTTCTAATCAAACAGATGGAGGCAGGGCTTTCTCCTATAGAGCTCCATTTTTATGGAATGATTTGCCTATCCATGTCAGAGACCCAGACTCCCCCACAACCTTTACGTCTTTACTAAGACTCATCTCTTCAGTAGGTCCTATGATTGAGTGTAGTTTGGCCCAGGGGTGCGAAGGTGAACGGCAAGGCACTGGAACGATGAACTGCCCTTGCTGTCTCTGCCTGGCTGGCTCCCCTCACTCCATTGGGATTCTCTGCCTCTGACCCTATTACGGTAGCTGAGTCATTGGCTTACTAGTGCTCTTCCATGTCATCCCTAGGAGGGGTGTGTCACTTGAGTGGATTGAGTCAGACGTGATCTTCCTGTCCGGTTTTGCGCCACCTTGGGCTCTCGTGGTGGAGGAGATCTTTGTGGGCTATGCTCAGCCTTGTCTCAGGGCAGTAAGTTGGTGGTCTGTTGATATCCCTCTAGTGGTGTGGGGGCTGTGCTTTGGCAAAGTGGGTGGGGTTATATCCTGCCTGGTTGGCCCTGTCCGGGGGTATCGTCGGACGATGCCACAGTGTCCACCGACCCACCCCAGTCTCAGTCTCCAGTATCTATGCTGCAATAGTCTATGTCTTATCTGGTGTCCTGTGTGAATTTAAGTATGCACCCTCTAATTCTCTCTCTCTCTCTCCCTCCCCTCCCGGAGGACCTGAGCCCTAGGATCATGCTTCAGGACTAACTGGCCTGATGACTCCTCTACCGCACCTGCTGTCTCGACCTCTGAATGATCGGTTATGAAAAGCCAACTGACATTTACTCTTGAGGTCCTGACCTGTTGCACCCTCTACAACTACCGTGATTATTATTTGACCCTGCTGATCATCTATGAACGTTTGAAACCTTGAAGAACAATCTGGCGTTAAATGGTCATGTACTCTTATAACCTCGTCCCGCACAGCCAGAAGAGGACTGGCCACCTCTCAGAGCCTGGTCCCTCTCTAGGTTTCTTCCTAGGTTCCTGCCTTTCTAGGGAGTTTTTGCTAGCCACTGTGCTTCTACATCTATCTGCATTGCTTGCTGTTTGGGGTTTTAGGCTGGGTTTCTGTATAGCACTTTGTGACATCTGCTGATGTAAAAAGGGCTTTATAAATACATTTGATTGATTGATTGATTTTAGCTGTGACATCATTCCCCCAAGGGACTGTTCTGACTCAAGGTGAATTGCATTCACTGGCTTTGATGAAATCAAAGTGAAGGATAGTAGTTGTTTGTGTCCAAGCCCATAGCTTCTCAACCCTTGAAACTAACGGAATCTACTGTCAACTGTCACTACAACAGAATCTCACTCCTTACCCCAAGATGGCAGCATATACTTGCTAGGCTACTCTGAGGCAATTTCCTGTTTGGAGTTCAAAAAAGGAAGGGTGTGGCTAGACAGTCTATCTTTGGTTCAGGACTTCTGGATACCATGTGGTCGATCATTTGGTTTTTCCCAGCACATGGAGAACGGATTGATTGATATGGGACTTAAGTCTATTTGAGGTACCGTTTGTGTAGTGTACAGTATACTATATATATACACTGCTCAAAAAAATAAAGGGAACACTTAAACAACACAATGTAACTCCAAGTCATTCACACTTCTGTGAAATCAAACTGTCCACTTAGGAAGCAACACTGATTGACAATAAATTGCACATGCTGTTGTGCAAATGGAATAGACAAAAGGTGGAAATTATAGGCAATTAGCAAGACACCCCCAATAAAGGAGTGATTCTGCAGGTGGTGACCACAGACCACTTCTCAGTTCCTATGCTTCCTGGCTGATGTTTTGGTCACTTTTGAATGCTGGCGGTACCCTCACTCTAGTGGTAGCATGAGACGGAGTCTACAACCAACACAAGTGGCTCAGGTAGTGCAGCTCATCCAGGATGGCACATCAATGCGAGCTGTGGCAAGAAGGTTTGCTGTGTCTGTCAGCGTACTGTCCAGAGCATGGAGGCTCTACCAGGAGACAGGCCAGTACATCAGGAGACGTGGAGGAGGCCGTAGGAGGGCAACAACCCAGCAGCAGGACCGCTACCTCCGCCTTTGTGCAAGGTGTAGCACTGCCAGAGCCCTGCAAAATGACCTCCAGCAGGCCACAAATGTGCATGTGTCAGCATATGGTCTCACAAGGGCTCTGTGAAGCGTTTACTTGGGCTGCAATTTCTTTTCTCACCACCTGGTGGCGGCCAGTCAAAGTCCGGGACCCAATCGCACAGGGCGGGGTTGAGACCCAGGGCCTTAAGCTTAATAATGAGCTTGGAGGGTACTATGGTGTTGAATGCTGAGCTGTAGTCAATGAACAGCATTCTTACATAGGTATTCCTCTTGTCCAGATGGGATAGGGCAGTGTGCAGTGTGATGGCGATTGCATCATCTGTGGACCTGTTGTGGCGGTATGCAAACTGAAGTGGGTCTAGGGTGGCAGGTAGGGTGGAGTTGATATGATCCTTGGCTGGTCTCTCAAAGCACTCCATGATGACTGAAGTGAAAGTTACGGGGCGATAGTAATTTAGTTTACTTACCTTTACCTTCTTTGGTACAGGAACAATGGTGGCCATCTTGAAGCATGTGTGAACAGCAGACTGCGATAGGGAGTGATTGAATATGTCCGTAAACACACCAGCCAGTTGGTCTGCACATGCTCTTAGGATGCAGCTAGGGATGCCGTCTGGGCCAGCAGCCAAGCGAGGGTTAACACGTTTAAATGTCATACTCACTTCGGCCAAGGAGAAGGAGAGGTGGGGCCCACTGTCCTTGGTAGCGGGCCACGTCGGTGGCACTGTATTATTCTCAAAGCGGACAAAGCTTGTCTACATGGGGATCTAGTTAGCTCCAACTTCTGAGTCCGTTGAAGAGTGTAAGCTTGAGCGAAGTGAATTATAGAATCACTGATCTACAAATAGTATTCTCTGCCAAATAATAGGCTTTGTTCAATTAAGATTCATAGAGCTACGCCTCCCCTGGCTTAGGCAATTCCCCCCCCCCCCCCCCCCTCCCCACCAAACACTCTCACACAACCAGACATTGATTAATTGATTGGAAACAGTTTGTTAAAGAATATTTCCTAGGATTTTCTGCTTGCATCAAACCTAGTGGATAATGCTGGAAATACCAGTAAAAGAAAACCCACACAAAAACCAACCAAAACAACTGTCCCTACTCATGCTGCACAACATTTACACTCAGTCATGTGAAAATAAAGGGACACCTTTGAAAGGTAATGTTCTCATTACAGGCGTCTGTGGCATTTGAAGTATTCTGTTGTCAGGTTCATTTCCAACCAAAACAGATTTCCCTGGTAATGCTGAGTAATATAAATTTAGGAATTCCCATGTTAAATAAATTATCCAACAATACCTGAGCCATTCCCTCACTGGGCAAAAACTGGTTGAATCAATGTTGTTTCCACGTAATTTCCACCAAATGTTTTCTTTGTTTCACCAGAATTTTCATCCAAATTCAATGACATGGTGAATATTTTGGGGGGATTTCATGTTGAATTCACGTTAGTTGACAACTCAACCAAATGTAAATCAAAACTAGACGTTGAACTGACGTCTGTGCCCTGTGGGCTGTGACTCAATTACAGTAATTTTATCGACCCCATTTTGACAATGCAAAACAAATCCCCTATTACAATAGACTGGCACTCTATCAAGGGGGCGTATACACTGGGAGGTATGTCTGAATCCAGTGATCTCAGAACTCATGAGTTATAGTTGGGGGGAGGGGCTCTGGCAATGAGCACTTGTTGTTGATCCCCAGACATGTACAATGCTTTGACCTTACTCTATTTTTAAATCATCTTAAAGAATCACACTCACCAGTAAGACTACTCTTTGGCCATTGTATGTAACACATCCCTTCATAGCAGACACCACACACATGACCTTTACAACCAGGAACCATGATCTTCCCGTGTTTATCTGTGAGAAACTCAGATCCTTTACATGGGGATCTAATATTCTCTCATAGTGGTGATAGTTGATCATAATACACACTGGGCTCTTCTCTCTTTGAATTCTGATGAATGATGTGGAGGCCATGAGATATGACTGATTTAATGCTTTTATTTAATTTATTTAATGCTAACTTAATGCATATAAATTGATGTGGATATGAAAACCTTGAAAGTCCAATAAAGCAGTAATAACTACATTTACTTTTAATATAAGACCATGCAAGAGGGTTAGAGAGTGTGACCAAGGTCTCTGATATGTTGCGTCATGCTCCTTCTGCCATGTCCGGTGGCCTCAAACGCCTGCTTTACAGCCCCTCTGACTTCACTACTATGAAAATGCCCAGGAGGGACATGTGAGACTAATGAATTCTCCGTAGTCTGCAGTATACTAGCATAATGTGCTACCCCCCATCCTCGTTTGAAACGCTTCCATTTTTGTCCGTTTTTTCCTCTTTTTTTTCTGCGTACAGCATGTGCTTTTGCCATCGCTGCAGGGGGCTTTTGGGTAATTCTCGGCTCTTGTAGAGTTTGATCTGAAAGCTGGATCGGCAGAGGGCTGCTCCAGGTTTTTCAGCTGCGTCGTTGTACTCTAGCCACTGAGAGAGCTGAGATACTGGGCTTCACATCTAAGAATCATATCTCATCGGCCGAATTGATGCATTGTCTGACTGTCTTCACAGAAAAAACCCAAACATGACACTTTTATTACCACACTTTCATTTTGTTTAGATTATCTATGGTTCATCTTTTCTCTGATTGAACTGAGATTAGAGAGAGTGTGATGAATGCGTAGGGAGGACGACAGTCAGGATTGTTGTGAGTGGATGCAAGGAATGTTTCTCTGAAATGAAAATCAATGTTTCATGAATGCTGAGTAATCCTAAAGCATCTGGGGACAGTTGTTTTACTAGGAACAGAGGAAGCCAGTCATCCTCAATCGTTCTCTCTCTCTCTCTCTCTCTCTCTCTATCTCTCGCTCTTGCTCTCTCAGCATGCTCACCAACACCTGTAGATAAGCCTTAGTCTTGTGTTTTAAAAGCAGATATTTGACACAAAGATGGCTTGTTTTCTGTGTGTGCGATAGGTGAGTAGTGTAAAATTGGCCAAGGTTGGCTGAGGACAGATAAGAGTTGCAAATGCATTATAATGAAGGAAGCGGTCATGCTCAAACTGTTCCTTATCTCCTCCTCATTTTGAAATAAAAATTAGTGTTTGGGACAGGACCCGGTGGAATATGATACTACGCTTCCTGCATTAAAGAGGAAGTTGGCGCAAAGGAAGGCATGGCAGAAAATAATAAATAAATATCAATTGTTAAATAATTCAAGGATGATTCAAAGGAGTAGAGGAGCCTGAGAACTCAACAGGGCTAATCTTAGTGCTTGCTGTCAGTACATAATAATAATAATAATCTAGCTAAAAAGAATGTCAAGGATATACATGACAGTGCTGCTCTACTGACAGGAGCATTCCAACAAGTCCAAACCATCTGAAGATGATTTCTTTATTTGTCCTTTGTTGTTGATTAGGACAGCAAGGGTGTCCCAGGTTTTGGAGTCGAAGCAACCCACGAGGCACAGACATCTGTTCAAGGTCTATTTTTGATTTCCATTTGTTTGAGTTGAAAACTAACATGAATTCGATGTGAAATTTAAAAAAAGATCACTATGTCAATGGATTTAGGTTAGTTGAGGAGGTTTTACAAATTGATTCAACGTCATCACTTTTTTTGTTGTTGAAATTATGTGGAAACAACGTTTCCAGTTTCCAGTTTCCAGTTTTTACCCAGTGGCAACAGAAGCTGACCAGATTTTCTACTTGATGTTGCTAGCTGAATATACTGCAGGATGTGTTGGTTGTTGTTCTTTTCTTGGTCTTAATGTAAATTACTGCATGGTAACATTTGCGTTTCCGAAGGAAAAAATTTATATATTTAAATGTACTAAAATCATGCTTCCTTGCTATAGTTGTATATATTTAAGTAGGTCTGTGATAGTTATACTTAAGTATATTTAAAACGATCTAAATTGGAACAATTTTTAAATACATTTAGATAATTTAACATTTCATTAATTTAAATCTAAATTGGGAAACTTTTTTGTACTTAAGTATATATTCTTAGTATATTAGATAATGAGCAAAACAAATATACTTTGAATACAATGCTACTCCAACTTCCGGGATGCCTACAAGGCCCTCCACCGCCCTCCCTTCGGCAAATCTGATCACGACTCCATTTTGCTCCTCCCTTCCTATAGGTAGAAACTCAAACACGAAGTACCCGTCCTAAGGACTACTCAACACTGGTCTGACCAATTAGAATCCACGCTTCAAGATTGTGTTGATCACGCGGACTGGGATATGTTCCTGGTAGCTGAGTGGTGCAGTGGTCTAAGGCAGTGCATCTCAGTGCAAGAGGCGTCACTACACTCCCTGGTTTGAATCCAGGCTGTATCACATCTGGCCATGATTGGGAATCCCATAGGGTGGTGCGAAATTAGCCCACTGTCGTCCAGGTTTGGCCGGGGTAGGTGGTCATTGTAAATAAGAATTTTTATGAACTGACTTGCCTAGTTAAATAAAGGTTCAATATCTTATTTTTTTAAAGCCTCTATGAGTAACATTGACGAATCCACTGATACGGTGACTGAGTTTATCAGGAAGTCTATAGGAGATGTTGTACCCACTGTGACTATTAAAACCTACCCTAACCAGAAACTGTGGATAGATGGCAGCATTTGCGCAAAACTGAAAGCGTGAAACACCGCATTTAACCATGGCAAGGTGACTGGGAATATGGCCGAATACAAACAGTGTAATTATTCCCTCCGTAAGGCAATCGAACAGGCCAAATGTCAGTATAGAGACAAAGTGGAGTCGCAATTCAACGCCTCAGACACGAGACGTATGTGGCAAGGTCTACAGACAATCACAGACTACAAAGGGAAAACCAGCCACATCGCGGACACCGACGTCTTGCTCCCGGACAAGCTAAACACCTACTTCGTCCGCTTTGAGGATAACACAGTGCCCGCTACCAAGGCCTGTGGGCTCTCCTTTTCCGTGGCCAACGTGAGTAAGACATTTAAGCATGTTAACCATCGTAAGGCTTCCGGCCAGACAGCATCCCTAGCTGTGTCTTCAGAGCATGTGCAGAACAGTTGGCTGGAGTGTTTACGGACATATTCCATCTCTCTGTGACGCCCTGACCGTAGATTGCTTTGTATGTTTCTATTTTTAGTTTGGTCAGGGTGTGATGTGGGTGGATGTTCTATGTTCTATGTCTGGTTATTCTATGTTGTAGGTCTAGGTTTTCTGTTTCTGTGTGTTTGGCCTGGTGTGGTTCCCAATCAGAGGCAGCTGTCTATTGTTGTCTCTGATTGGGAGCCATATTTAGGTACCCTGTTTTCCCACTTTTGTTTGTGGGTGGTTGTTTCCTGTTTATTGTTTTGTTTCACCTTTCAGGACTGTTCGTTTGTCGTTTTTGTTGTTTGTCAATTGTTTTCGTATTTTATAAGAAAATATGGCCACTTACCACGCTGGACCTTGGTCCACCTCTCCTTCACCAGACGAGAAGCGTTACACTCTCCCTATCCCAGTCTGCTGTCCCCACATGCTTCAAGATGTCCACCATTGTTCCTGTATCAAAGAAAGCAAAGGTAACTGAACTAAATTACTACCGGCCTGTAGAACTCACTTCTGTCATCAAGTGCTTGGAGAGACTAGTCAAGGATCATACCACCTCTACCTGACCTGTCACCCTAGACCCACTTCAATTTTCTTACCGCCCCAATAGATCCACAGACGATGCAATCACCATCACACTGCACACTGCACACCTGGACAGGAGGAATACCTATGTCAGAATGTTGTTCATTGACTACAGCTCAGCATTCAACACCATAGTACCTTCCAAGCTCATCATGAAGCTTGGGGCCCTGGGTCTGAACCCTGCCTTGTGCAACTAGGTACCGGACTTCCTGACGGGCTGCCCCCAGCTGGTGAATGTAGGAAACAACACATCTACTTTGCTGATCCTCAACACTGGTTCCCCACAAGGGTGTGTAGTCAGCCCCCTCCTGTTCTCCCTGTTCACCCATTACTGCGTGCCTCCAACTCAATCATCAAGTTTGCAGACAACACAACAGTAGTAGGCCTGATTACCAACAATGACGAGACAGCCTACGGGGAGGAGGTGAGGGAACTGGAAGTGTGGTGCCAGGAAAATAACCTCGAACTCAACGTCAACAAAACAAAGGAGCTGATCGTGGACTTCAGGAAACAGCAGAGGGAGCACGCCCTTATCCACATTGACAGCACCGCAGTGGAGAAGGTGGAAAGCTTGAAGTTCCTCTGTGTACACATCCCGGACAAACTGAAATGGTCTCAAGGCCATCATATTGTTAAATAATCATCAGTAGCACCTTAGACGGTGCTGCCCTATATACAGAGACTTGAAATCACTGCCCCCTTTAATAATGGAACACTAGTTGCTTTAATAACGTTCACATATTTTACATTACTCATCTCATATGTATATACTGTATTCTATTCTATTCTACTGTATCTTAGTCTATGCCGCTCTGACATTGCTTGTCCAAATATTTATATATTCTGAAATACATTCCTATATTTTAGATTTGTGTGTGTTGTGTGTATTGTTGTGAAATTGTTAGCTATTACTTGTTAGATGTTACTGCACTGTTAGAGCTAGAAACACAAGCCTTTCGTTACACCCGCAATAACATCTGCTAAGCACATGTATGTGACCAATACAATTTGATTTGAAGTACATTTTATGTATATTTCTCATACATTTTAAGTAGTGTCATTCAAATTAGAATTCCTGCATTTTCTTAACTAATAAAGTATATCTATAATGTGTTTCAAGTATACTTTTACTAATGGACTTCTACTCATTAACCACATTTGATATTGTAATTAATATAAACGTTACCTTGATCGACCAAGGCATCTTCTCAGACAATGTTAACACAATATATACAAATAAGTTGTAGCTGGAGCAGCAATTTAGAAGTAATGTGATTGGTAACTGTGCACCAGTGGCATTTCACACTTTAGTTGTTCACATTACGGTAAAACAATGATGGCGCCGGAGGGTAGGGCTGCCGTCTTATCGGCTCTTAACCAACCATGCTATTTTGTTTCTTTTTTCGCACTGTTTGTAACTTGTTTTGTACATAATGTTGCTGCTACCGTATCTTATGACGAAAACAGCTTCTGGACATCAGAACTGGGATTACTCACCTCAAATTAGACGAGGAGTTCTTCAATGAGTCGGCCGCAAGGGATATACTGCAGACACCCTGCCAGGTCCCGATCCCTGTGAATCGCTGGAGAAGGAAACAGAGATTTCGAGGCAAAAGATCCAGGTGCCTTGTGAGGATCAGGCGACGAGTGGCTAATCTGCCCTTGCCTTCCATTCTGATAGCTAACGTTCAATCGCTGGAAAATTAATGGGATGAACTGAAAGCACGTATATTCTACCGACGGAACATTAAAAACTGTAATATCTTATGTTTCACCGAGTTGTGGCTGAACGACGACATTAAGAACATACAGCTGGCGGGTTATACAAGACAGAACAGCAGCCTCTGGTAAGACACGGTGCGGGGGCCTATGTATTTATGTAAACAACAGCTGGTGCACGATATCTAAGGAAGGCATTAGACATAGTTTCAAGCTTTTATTTTGAAAAATGAGCGATATTTTTCAAAACGCTTCTGGGTATAGATTGTGGCTTCCCCCTCTCTCACTCTCTCCTACACCCAGGTTCTGTTATCTCAGGTCGTAAATTCCTGGCAGAGATTCTCTCCCCCTTTCCTGCAGAGAGACCACAGGGGAACAAAGGATTTCAGTAAAGATGAAACTATTTGTGAAATGATGTAATGTGATGTTAAACCTTTAATGTGAGATAATTGTATTCCCTTTAACTTCTTGCCGCACGGATCCCTTTAGCGGGATCATTTTCGTAAACAACCGCTGAATTGCAGAGCTCCAAATTAAAAATAAATACAAAAAATATTTGTAATCATGAAATAACAAGTGAAATATACCAAAACACAGCTTAGCTTGTTGTTAATCGACCTATCGTGTCAGATTTTCAAAATATGCTTTACAGCGAAAGCAATCCAAGCGTTTGTGAGTTTATCAATCACTAGACAAAACAGTAAGAACAGCTAGCCTCAAATTAGCTTGGTCACGAAAGTCAGAAAAGCAATAAAATGAATCACTTACCTTTGATAATCTTTGGATGTTTGCACTCACGAGACTCCCAGTTACACAATAAATTTTATTTTTGTTCGATAAAGATTACTTTTATAACTAAAAAACGCCATTTGGTTTGCGCGTTATGTTCAGAAAACCCCATGCTCGTTACGGTCCTGAAAGGCAGACGAAAATTCCAAAAAGTATCCGTAATGTTCGTAGAAACATGTCAAACGTTTTTTATAATCAATCCTCAGGTTGTTTTTAACATACTGTACATAATCGATAATATTTCAACCGGACGGTAACCTATTCAAAACTACAGAGAAAGAAAATGTCGAGCTACATCTCTCGCGCACAGGAACTAATCAAAGGACACCTGATGCGTTTTGAAAAATATCGCTCATTTTTCAAAATAAAAGCTTAACTATGTCTAATGCCTGGGCACAGCCTGAGGAAGCCATTGGAAAAGGAATCTGGTTGATACCCCTTTAAATGGAGGAGGGGCAGGCAACGGAACAGGGATTTTTCCAAATAAAAGGCACTTCCGGGTTGGAATTTCCTCAGGTTTTCGCCTGCAAAATCAATTCTGTTATACTCACAGACAATATTTTGACAGTTTTGGAAACTTTAGAGTTTTCTATCCTAATCTGTCAATTATATGCATATTCTAGCATCTGGACCTGAGAAATAGTCCGTTTACCTTGGGAACGTTATTTTTCCAAACATAAAAATCCTGCCCCCTAGCTGAAAGAAGTTAAAGTTTAACTAAGTCATTGGCCCGCCCCACTGAGAACAGACATGATCAGGCATCAGGCCTTTTCTACTGATATAAAAGCCCCTCCCGAGGAAATCCTCTTCAGACTAAGCAAACCCACACCGTGAGCTGTGATTGTGAATAGTTATTGAATTCCTAACTATACCATGTGGAGCATTGGCTACACGGCTGGAAATGGTTAAACTCTGAGACTATCGATCCCTACAGAATAAGAGCAAATCTTAGATACTAATTACTAGTCTGCAGCTAGAAATTATGTAAACCTGGGAGGCAAATACCGACAACCTGTAACGGCTGTCATATTCTTCCTCCTCCTCGGACGAGGAGAGGCGAGACGGATCGGACCAACACGCAGAGTGGTTAGTGTTCATAATGATTTATTATAACGAAAAACTGAACACTGAAATACAAAACAAATAAACGAAGTGCAGAAACCTATACAGTACCGTGTGGTAAAAACACTAACACGGAAACAAACACCCACAAAACACACGTGAAACCCCGGCTGCCTTAGTATGATTCTCAATCAGGGACAACGATTGACAGCTGCCTCTGATTGAGAATCATACCAGGCCGAACACAAAATCCCAACATAGAAAATCACACATAGACAAACCCACCCAACTCACGCCCTGACCAACTAAAATAAATACAAGACAAAGGAAAACAGGTCAGGAACGTGACACAACCACAGAAACATATATTCTATGAGAACATTTCTGAATGGTACTCTGAAGTATCCATTCTAACCACGAAAGACTTTGATCTTCAGGGAAACAGAAAGAGTGATAGCGACTCGGATGAACTCTCCAGCAGACAGACCGGATTCCAACAGAAAAGATCACGACACATGGGCATAAATATATATTAATTGCAATTATTCCCGAATTAGTGAGCATTCATGTGAAAAGTATTAGCATTTCAATTAATATAGTTATCAACTGTGTGTAGTGATCCCTTAGGTCTTTCCCGCTCTTTCTCAGTCCACACCCACTTCCCTTTGTCCACCAAGCTGTCATATTGGCTTAGCTCACCAGGGAATTTTCCCTATCATATGTTAGTAACATATATATTGTTTGTTTGTTTATGCATTTCTGTGATTATTTAGTCAGTTAGTAAATAAATGATTAAGTCACTTGGTGTATGGATGATTTGTAGTAAAGGCTTGGTTCGTGCAGATAACCAACAATTTACGACGTTTGGAATGAGACTGACGTGAGGTAAAGAATAATTCATTCATAGAAGACTAATTGATCAGATATTAAAATATCTAAAGAATTAAATTCGGAAAATTCTAACTTTGTAATATGAAGATTGTCCGTGGTGCCCCGACTTCCTAGTTAATTAGATTTAAATGATTAGTTTAATCCTGTAATAATAATTACAGAGAATTGATTTGATAAAATAACAGTCTTCACTTTTAATGATGCCAAAGACACGACACTTACAAGCCCTCAACCAACAGTGCAGTTCAAGAAGAAAATATTTACCAAGTAGGCTAAAATAAAAAGTAACAATAAAAAGTAACACAATAAGATTTTATTTATTTATTTATTTATTTTACCGTTATTTTACCAGGTAAGTTGACTGAGAACACGTTCTCATTTGCAGCAACGACCTGGGGAATAGTTACAGGGGAGAGGAGGGGGATGAATGAGCCAATTGTAAACTGGGGATTATTAGGTGACCATGATGGTGTGAGGGCCAGATTGGGAATTTAGCCAGGACACCGGGGTTAACACCCCTACTCTTACGATAAGTGCCATGGGATCTTTAATGACCTCAGAGAGTCAGGACACCCGTTTAACGTCCCATCCGAAAGACGGCACCCTACACAGGGCAGTGTCCCCAATCACTGCCCTGGGGCATTGGGATATTTTTTTTTTTTAGACCAGAGGAAAGAGTGCCTCCTACTGGCCCTCCAACACCTCTTCCAGCAGCATCTGGACTCCCATCCAGGGACTGACCAGGACCAACCCTGCTTAGCTTCAGAAGCAAGCAAGCCAGCAGTGTTATGCAGGGTGGTATGCTGCTGAATAACTATAACGATGCTATATACAGGGCGCAACGGTACCGAGTCAGTGTGCAGGGGTGCAGGCTAGTTGAGGTACTCGGTACATGTAGATGGGGCGAAGTGACTATGCATAGGTAACAAACAAACAGCGAATAGCAGCAGTGTACAAGAAGGGGGGGGGGGGGGGGTGTCAATGTAAATTGTCCGGTGGCGATTTTATTAATTGTTCAGCAGTCTTTTAACTTGGGTGTAGAAGCTGTTGAGGAGTCCTTTGGTCCTAGACTTGGCACTTCGGTACTGCTCGCCGTGCATTAGCAGAGAAAACGGTCTATAACTTGGATGACTGGAGTCTCTGACAATTTTATGGGCTTTCCTCTGACACCGCCTATTATATAGGTCCTGGATGGCAGGAAGCTTGGTGATGTACTGGGCCGTTCGCACAACCATCTGTGGCACCTTACGGGCAGATGCCGATCAGTTGTCATACCAGGGGGTTATGCAACCGGTCAGGATGCTCTCGATGGTGCAGCTGTAGAACCTTTTGAGGATCTGGGGGCCCATGCCAAATCTTTTCAGTGTCCTGAGGGGAAAAAGGTTTTGTCATGCCCTCTTCATGACTGTCTTGGCATGTTTGGACCATGATAGTTCGTTGGTGATGTGGACACCAAGGAACTTGAATCTGTCGACCCGCTCAATGTTAATGGGGGCCTGTTCGGCCCGCCTTTTTCCTGTAGTCCACGATCAGCTCTTTTGTCTTGCTCACATTGAGGGATAGGTTGTTATCCTGGCACCACACTGCCAGTTCTCTGACCTCCTCCCTGTAGGCTCCCTGTAGGATCATCGTTGTCGGTGATCAGGCCTACCACTGTTGTGTCGTCAGAAAACTTAATAATGGTGTTGGAGTTGTGTTTGGCCACGCAGTCGTGGGTGAACAGGGAATACAGGAGGGGACTAAGTACACACTCCTGAGGGGCCCCAGTGTTAAGAATCAGCGTGGCAGACGTGTTGTTGCCTACTCTTACCACCTGGGGGCAGCCAGTCAGGAAGTACAGGATCCAGTTGCAGAGGGGGAGGTGTTTAGTCCCAGAGTCCATAGCTTAGTGATGAGCTTTGCGGGCACTATGGTTTTGAATGCTGAGCTGTAGTCGATGAACAGCATTCACACATAGGTGTTCCTTTGTCCAGATGAGAAAGGGTGGTGTGGAGTGTTATTGAAATTGCGTCATCTGTGGATCTGTTTGGGCGGTATGCGAATTGGAGTGCATCTAGGGTGTCCGGGAGGATGCTGTTGATGTGAGCCAAGACCAGCTTTTCAAAGCACTTCATGGCTACAAACGTGAGTGCCACGGGGCGGTAATCATTTAGGCAGGTTACCTTCGCTTCCTTGGGCACAGGGACTATGGTGGTCTGCTTGAAACATGTAGGTATTACAGACTCGGTCAGGGAGAGGTTGAAAATGACAGTGAAGACACTTGACAGTTGGTCCGCGCATGCTTTGTGAATGTTGACCTGTTCAAAGGTTTTGTTCACATCGGCTGCCAGGAGCGTTATCACACAGTCATCCAGAACAGCTGGTGCTCTCGTGCATGCTTCAGTGTTGCTTGCCTCGAAGCGAGCATAAAGACATTTAGCTCGTCTGGTAGGCTCGCGTCACTGTGCAGCTCGCGTTTGGGTTTCCCTTTGTAGTCCTTAATAGTTTTCAAGCCCTGCCACATCTGACACGTGTCAGAGCCTGTGTAGTAGGATTCAATCTTTGCTTGTTTTTGCTTGTTTGAAGCTTTGCTTGTTTGATGATTCATCTGAGGGCATAGCGGGATTTTTTATAAGCCTCCGGATTAGTCTCCCGCTCCTTGAAAGCGGTACCGGAGATACCGGAGCTCGCCTCCGGTATCTCAGAAGGACCCCGATCTGCGTCCTCTTTTCCGGTGTCTTTACTTCACGCAAAAGGCGTGGATCTGAGCCTGTTCCAGTGAATGCAGGATATCCTTCTCGTTAAAGCAAAAAGTTTCTTCCAGTCTGTGGTGAGTAATCAATTTTCTGATGTCCAGAAGTTCTTTCCGGTCATAAGTGTAGCAGCAACATTATGTACAAAATAAGTAAAAAAAATAAGTTACACAAAATGCAAAAAATTGTACAAAATTGCACAATTGGTTGGGACAATGTAAAATGTCAGCCATGTTCTACAGTGCCATCTTTATTCTTTCATTATGTGGCATAAACAATCATTATCATTATCAACTGGCTTTGCACTCTTCTGAACAGGAATTGCAAAAAAGTATTCATACCCCTTGGATTTCTTCACATTTTATTGTTACAAATGGGGATTCAAATGGATTAATTATAATTTATAATTATAATTATAATTTTTGGTCAACAATCTACACAAAATACTCTAATGTCAAAGTGTGAGATTTTTAAAAACATTTTCTACAGATTGATAGAAATTAAATAACTAAAATGTAGTCGTTGCATAAGTATTCAGCTCCCTGAGTCAATACATGTTAGAAACACCTTTGGCAGCGATTACAGCGGTGAGTCTTCTTGGGTAAGTCTCTAAGAGCTTTACAGATCTAGATTATGCAGGAAGGGTTAGCTAATTATTATTTTCATAATCCTTCAAGCTCTGTCAAGATGTTGGCAAGGCTAGACAGGAGATTTAAGCAGATTTAAGTCGAAACTGTAACTTAGCCACTCAGGAGCATTCACTGTCTTCTTGGTAAGCAACCAGTGTAGATTTGGCCTTGTGTTGTAGGTTATTGTGCTGCTGAAAGGTGAATTCCTCTCCCAATGTCTGGTGTAAAGCAGACTGTAGCAGGTTTTCCTCTAGAATTTTGCCTGTGCTTAGCTCCATCCCGTTTCTTTTTATCCTGAAAACTCCCCAATATTTGCCGATGTCAAGCATACCCATACCGTGATGCAGCCACCATCATGCTTGAAAATAAGGAGCAAGTTAATCAGTGATGTTTTGGATTTTCCCCAATCATAAGGCATTGCATTCAGATCAAAAAGTGTATTCCTTTGCCGTATTTATTTTTTTGCAGTATTTTTTGTGTGACTTGCTGCATACAATAATATATATGTGTTATTCTTTTTAACTCTGTTAATTTATTATTGTGGAGTCACTACTAAAAATAAAAATAAACTGATATTACATTTACATAAATATTCAGACCCTTTACTGAGTACTTTGTTGAAGCACCTTTGGCAGAGATTACAGCCTTAAGTCCTTTTGGGTATGACGCTACAAGCTTGGCACACCTGTATTTGGGGAGTTTCTTCCATTCTTCTCTGCAGATCCTCTCAAGCTCTGTCAGGTTGGATGGGGAGCGTTACTGCACAGCTATTTTCAGGTTTCTCCAGAGATGTTAGATTGGGTTCAAGTCCAGGCTCTGGCTGGGCCACTCAAGGATATTCAGAGACTTGTCCCGAAGCCACTCCTGTGTTGTCTTGGCCTTGTGCTTAGGGTCGTTGTCCTGTTGGAAGGTGAACATTCGCCGCAGTCTGAGGTCCTGAGCACTCTGGAGCAGATTTTCATCAAGGATTTCGCTGTACTTTACCATTCATCTTTAAAATTAATTTCTCTGTACTTTACCAATCGATCCTGACTAGTCTTTCAGTCCCTGTTGTTGAAAAATATCCCCACTGAATGATGCTGTCACCCCCATGCTTCACCATAGGGAAGGTGCCAGGTTTCCTCCAGACGTGACGCTAGGCATTCAGGCCAAAGAACTCAATCTTGGTTTTATCAGACCAGAGAATCTTGTTTCTCATGGTCTGAGAGTTGTCACGACGTTGCCTGTTTAGGTACATAAAGCCCCATTCCCCTCTCCCTGCCACTCCCTGCCTCCCCCTTTCCTCCTTCAACCCATGCTGTGATCACAGAGAGACGTCGTAAATTCCTGAGAGTCTCCTCATGGCCAAACAGTATTAGAGAGAGGGTAAACTTTCAGGACAAAGAGGTTTCTTCCACCTCACAGAACTTGAGGTACGAACGGATGTCATGTTCCGGAGGAGGTATGGAAGATCGGTGAAGAGTCCAGCTATTAACTTCTCTGGGATAGTTGGGACGCTAGCGTCCCAACTGACAAGCACCCCCAACCCCCCCCCCCCCTCACTGATTAGCATCGCGTCACAATGAAAAGGAAAATCTAAATATCATAAAATCACAAGTCCAAGACACCAAATGAAAGATACAGATCTTGTGAATAAAGCCACCATTTCAGATTTTTTAAATGTTTTACCGGGAAGACAAAATATGTAAATCTATTAGCTAACCACGTTAGCAAAAGACACCATTATTCTTTGTCCACCATTTTTTCTCACCACCAGTAGCTATCACCAATTCGGCCAAATAAAGATATTGATAGCCACTAACCAAGAAAAAACCTCATCAGATGACAGTCTGATAACATATTTATTGTATAGGATAGGTTTGTTATAAAAATTTGCATATTTCAGGTATAAATCATAGTTTACAATTGCACCCACCATCACAACTCGACTAGAATAAATAAAGAGAGCAACGTGTATTACCTAATTACTAATCATAAAACATTTCTTAAAAATACACAACTCACAGCAATGGAAAGACACAGATCTTGTGAATTCAGACAATATTTCAGATGTTCTAAGTGTTTTACGGCGAAAACACAATAAATCGTTATATTAGCATACCACATGTGCAAACGTTACCCGAGCATTGATTCAAGCCAAAGAGAGCGATAACGTAATCATTGCCAAAATATATTAATTTTTTCACTAACCTTCTCAGAATTCTTCCGATGACACTCCTGTAACATCATATTACAACATACATATAGAGTTTGTTCGAAAATTTGCATATTTAGCCACAAAAAAACGTGGTTATACAATGACAATACTAGCAAAACTAGCCTGAAAATGTCGGGCGCCATATTTGACAGTGATCTTGTCTCATGAATAACTATTCATAAACTTGACAAAAAAAATATAAGTTGGACAGCTATCGAAAGACAAATTAGTTCTTAATGCAATCGCTGAATTACATTTCTAAAGTTATCCTTACTGTGCAATACAGGGTTCGCCAAGCGAAGCTATACAAACAAAAATGGCGGAATACGCGTTTAACATTTTTTGACAGAACAACGATTTATCAACTTAAATATTTCTTACTATGAGGTGATCTTCCATCAGAATCTTGGGCAATGTATCCTTTCTTGGGTCTAATCTTCTTTTGGTCGAAAGATGTCCTCTTGTCTGTCGAAATGCCCACTAACGTTCGACCGGGACCCCGAAATGTGCCCGGCGCTTGAAAGTGCATCACAAAGCAATGCCTCAAAATCGCACTAAACGGATATAAATTGCTATAAAACGGTTTAAATTAACTACCTTATGATGTTTTTAACACCTATAACGAGTAAAAACATGACCGGTGCTATATTACTGGCTAAACAACAGCTTGGAAAGAGAGCAGGTCCGACGAACATCGTGCGCCAGGCGCAGGGAGCAAAAGAACGGTACATCTGGTCTTTGGCCTTTTATACAGGCCCTGATTGCGCAATCGACTCCATTCAAATTGTCACCACTTACTGACATCTAGAGGAAGGCGTGGGCAGTGTTTGTATCCTCATAGCATTTACATGGACATTAAAACTGACCTGGGACCAGAGGCCAAGATTTCTGAAATCTCAATCCATATCAGGAAAAGTGCTGTAGAATGAGTTCTGTTCCACTCAGAGACATAATTCAAACGGCTATAGAAACTAGAGAGTGTTTTCTATCCAATAATAACAATAATATGCATATTGTACGAGCAAGAATTGAGTACTAGGCAGTTTAATTTGGAGACCAATTTTCCCTAAGTCGAAACAGCACCCCCTATATCCCAGAGAGGTTAACATGTCCGTTTGTCCCCATGTGGGAAACTCATGAGAGACTGTGGGACTACATTACCATACCGCTGTTTATATAATAACCTCAGATATGAGGTTTACATCTGATTGTTGTATAAAATTAATGAGTGAGTATGATACTGTTTGTATAATTGTGTAATATGATTTTGGACTGTTTAATGAAGAAAAATACAAATCCCTTTTGATTTGGACTAAATCCGAGGACTCGCCCCTGAGCCAGTTGGGTCAGACACCCTGGGACAGCCCCTCTCTGCTATCCGAATAAAAGCTCAACTCTGAGAAATTATCATTAGACCATGTTTTTCTCCATAGGGGGGAAACAAAGGTTGAGTATAATTGCTGAATCTTTAACCATACCATGTGGTTAAACTCTTAGACGAATAAGAACATGTCCTTGGTATTGACTACTAGTCTGCAGCTAGGAATTCGGTATCATTGAACGCGAAGAAAGACAACCGCCGAAACATCCATTCTATAACGAATGTCACTCTGAACTATCCACAATAAACAAAGACAGAAAGACGGACCAAACTCTCCAACAAAAACGAACTTCTCTCCAGCGATCAAGACGACACACAATGAGCGTAAATATATATAAATATTGCAATTGTTCCCGAATGAGTGAGCGTTCATGTGTAAAGGATTAGCATGTCAATTGTTATAATTATGAACTCTGTAGTGACTTCTTGGTCGAACGCCAATTTTCCCTTTGTCTAACAAGCCGCCATGCCGGTTCAGCCCACTAGGGCATATTTCTCCCATCATTTCATGTAACCATTTTTAAGTTTGTTTGTTTGTTTATGCATTTCTGTGAATTAATTAGTTAGTAATAAATTGATGTATGATTGATGTCATCCATACATCAAAAACAATTGATGTATGGATGACTCATAGAAAAGACTGGGTTCGTGCAGATAAACAACAATTTACGACGTTTGGAATGAGACTAACGTGAGGTGAAATAAATAAATCATTAATCAGAAGACTATTGATCAGATATGAAAATATCTGAAAGGTTATATTGGGAAATTATAACTTTGTAATCTGACTACTTTCCCTGGTGCTCCCAAATTCATAGTTAATTAGTTACGTTATTAGTCAGTTGATCGCGTAATCCCTAATTACAGGAATCTTTGATAAAAACTATAAGTCTTCAATTTAATGATAGCAAAGACACGACAGAGTCCTTTAGGTGCCTTTTGGCAAACTCCAAGCAGGCTGTCATGTGCCTTTTACTGAGGAGAGGCTTCCATCTGGCCACTCTACCATAAAGGCCTGAATGGTGGAGTGCTGCAGAGATGGTTCCTTCTGGAAGGTTCTCGCATCTCCACAGAGGAATTATAGAGCTCTGTCAGAGTTACCATGGGGTTCTTGGTCACCTCCCTGACCAAGGCCCTTCTCCCCGATTGCTCAGTTTGGGGGTGTCGTCCAGCTCTAGGAAAAGTCTTGGTGGTTCCAAACTTCTTCCATTTAAGAATGATGGAGGCCACTGTGTTCTTGGGGACCTTCAATGCTGCAGACATTTTTTGGTACCTTTCCCCAGATCTGTGCCTCGACACAATCCTGTCTCGGAGCTCTACAGATAATCCCTTTGTGTTTTTCTCTGACATGCACTGTCAACTGTGGGACCTTATATAGACAGGTGTGTGCCTTTCCAAATCATGTCCAATCAATTGAATTTACCACAGGTGGACTCCAAAAAAGTTGAAGAAACATCTCAAGGATGATCAATGGAAACGGAATGCAACTGAGCTCAAAGGGAAGGGGTCTGAATTCTTTCTGAATGCACTGTATACTTGTAGTGTACTTGATCACTCACAGAATTTCCCCCAAAATATCAATGATTCATCTTTAAAATAACTCCAAGTGTATTTTGAATGAAAATACTAAATTACAATTAAAGAGTTTAAAATTGAAGTACAGTTTTAATGAGTGTGTTTAATTGGAATGATAGTGAACATATAGTAAGTATACTTAAATTATGAAAAACTTTTAATAAGTGTGTTGAAGTGTGATGATAGCATTTATTGTTTAAAAGACTGAAAAAACTATAAATATAAAGTGCACTTTTAATAAGTGTGTTGAAGTGTAATTATTGTATATTTATATTATAATCAAGATATACCAGAAAAGTACATCTCGTATTTGAAGTATATTATTTAAATGTTTGGTATATATAAGTATACTTTAGTATACTTGTAATGTATTAAAATATATACATTTTTAGCTTGGGTTAGAGCAACATGACCTGGTGTAAATTACAATGTGATTGAAGTACAGCCCCTTCACACCCACTTTCACATCTATTGTTAAGTGTTTCAGAAGACAAGATTAAGTTAACTATCCACTCCCCTGATGACAGCATAGAGAAAATAAATATGAATTCCTCACGTGTAGCCACTTCCCATTATCATGGCAAAACCTGGAATATAAAGTCCAGTCAATGTGTGTGAGCTCCTGCAGTACCTGCTGTGCATTTGTATGCTGTGCCTGCTGTTGTTGTTTGTGTGTGTCTGTGTGTGTGTGTGACAGGGCTTCCACTCCCATTGAGGAGGCTGTTGGCGTGAGGCATGCATGCAGGCAGGCAACAGCGTGGTGGGCTGTGTGATTAATAACGGTGCAGTGTAGCAGGGCTGGAGAGTGATTAATTGGGCTCAGGACCTCATCTGCAATGTTTTGATGAAAATGAAGAGAGGAAGAAGGGTTGAGCTAGAAGAGAAGGTGGGGTGGGTGGCAAGGCACTCTAATGAAGTTGAACGCCAACTTGATTGTGTGTGTGTGTGTGTGTGTGTGTGTGTGTGTGTGTGTGTGTGTGTGTGTGTGTGTGTGTGTGTGTGTGTGTGTGTGTGTGTGTGTGTGTGTGTGTGTGTGTGTGTGTGTGTGTGTGTGTGTGTGTGTGTGTGTGTGTGTGTGTGTGGAAGCAACATCAAATCAAAGATAATGCTCTGGATGACATATTATGACCCATTTTGGCTGCGTTCGTCTCCTGTAATACTCTAACATTATTTACAGTAGAAGGTCTATAACCAATTCATTATAGGATCCAAGTTATCTCACTCCAGACACAATACCACGGTGGATCTTTCAACTATGCTTGAGCCTAGACATAATTTACCTACATACTACGCAATCCCTGTTTTTACATTCACCCTATATAGCTTTCCGAAAAGTTGAATTTACCCTTCCTGGAGGGCATACAGTGTTGTACTATAATATAATATATAATACTATAATATTGTCTAACAGCTTTTATGAGTCATGTAAAAAGGTTCATCTCTGCAGAGGCAGGTTTTTGGTGAACACAGAGTATAGACTCACCTGGAGGAGAAAGGAAAAGGGCCTTTTCAGATGAGCTGCGTTTCTCATTCAGTATGAGAAAGATGTGAATTGTTCTCGTGAAGAAAGTCTCTGAGCCGTGTTTGGCTGATTGCTAATCTGCCCTCATAAACATTGCAATCACCTTTGTCGTTTCCTTCAGTGGTTTATTGGATCTTTAAGGGCAGAGAGACGTTAGTGACAAACACCCTGGGGAATGTCTGATGACATGGAACAACCCATTAAGCAATGTAAGAGAAAAGTGCCATTCTGTAAGTAAGCTTCTTTTCTGGTATTTTCCATAAGATGACATTCTCACTGTTAATTTCAAAGGCTGTCTAGCAATTAGTGAGTTACTTTAGGTAGGCGATTGGCATTAAATCAATTCTAATTATTTCTTTATTATTATTTAATACAGAGTGGATGTGTCTGCAGACACAGCCATATGGATGAGGTTGATAATATTTCCAGGTATTTTCAAGTCTGAACATAAACACTCTTAGTCACACTGTAAATGGGGAATAGGCTTGTTCATTAGCTTTTTTCCTAAGGTGTTCATATAGAAATGTCAAATAATTAGCTCGAAACCATTTGACACTTGGAATAACTAGTATAGACCTGAGATATGTACTGTAGATTAGACCGGCACGTGATGCCCTGATCAATGCAAAAAATGCAAAAATGTGTGAAATACACTATTACAGTTTTTTGGAAAACCAGACTATGACTTTGCCATCGGCTGATGGAAACCATAGTTGGAGTTGTCGAGTAAAGTCCGCTCTCTCTCTCTCCACAGCCTCTCTGGCTCTGAAAAAGGGTCAAATAAGGGCCAGTGTATGATTCCTTCAAGCTCCTTGACTCAGTCAGATAGAGTTTGAAATATCCTTCTTAACCAAACAAATTTCATCAGGGTTCAAAGACTTCTCATCAAAATTGCTTTGCACTGAGGATGACCGGCCCTCTGGAATAATACTCTGGAATATTCTTTGAGAGGCAGAGAAGGTGGAGGAGGGCGGGAATAGTCCTGAAATGCAGACTGTACAGAAATCTAGAAATACAGTAATACATCACTCTAATCGACTTTGAAATACCATACAAACTACCTGGAGAATTAATGAATTACAGGTCAAAACTACTTATGTTGCTGAGTCAAACCAGGACAATGTGATGCATCGACATTAAATATTTCAATTCCTGTAGAAAAACAGCACAGTGGCAAATGAACATTCATACCAGCGTCCACGAAAGCAAGGGTAGCAAAACGTCTTAAATATTGGTCCTTAGAGCAGGATGCTAGAGTACAGTGAGTCAGTATCCATATGTTACAAGAAGCACCTGTTAGTTCAAATCAAATCAAAGTTTATTTGTCACCTGCTCCAAATACAACAGGTGTAGACCTTACAGTGAAATGCTTATTTACAGGCCATAAACAACATTGCAATATTTAAGTAAAAAATAGGTATTAGGTAACAATAGATAAGCAAAGAAATAAAAAACAACAGTAAAAATACAGTGGAAAAAGAACAGTAGCGAGGCTATATAGAGTGGTGAGGCTATATACAGTAGTGAGGTTATATACAGGCACCGGTTAGTGGGGCTAATTGAGGTAGTATGTACATGTAGGTATGGTTAAAGTCACTATGCATATATGATCAACAGAGAGTAGCAGTAGCGTAAAAGAGGGGTTGGCGGGTGGTGGGTGGCGGGACACAATGCAGATAGTCCAGGTACCCAATGTCCGCGGGCAGCAGTTAGTCGGGCTAATTGAGGTAGTATGTAAATGAATGTAGGTATAGCTAAAGTGACTATGCATATATGATCAACAGAGAGTAGCAGCAGCATAAAAGAGGGGTTGGGGGGGCACGCAATGCAAATAGTCCGGGGAGCCATTTGATTACCTGTTCAGGAGTCTTATGGCTTGGGGGTAAAAACTGATGAGAAGCCATTTGGTCCTAGACTTAGCCCTCTGGTACCGTTTGCCATGCTGTAGTAGAGAGAACAGTCTATGACTAGGGTGGCTGGTGTCTTTGACAATTTTTAGGGTCTTCCTCTGACACCGCCTGGAAGGAAGTTTGGCCCCAGTGATGTACTGGGCCGTACGCACTACCCTCTGTAGTGCCTTGCGGTCGAAGGCCGAGCAGATGCCGTACCAGGCAGTGATGCAACAAGTCAGGATGCTGTTGATGTTGCAGCTGTAGAACCTTTTGAGGATCTGAGACCCATGCCAAATCTTTTCAGTCTCCTGAGGCGGAATAGGTGTTGTTGTGCCCTCTTCATGACTGTCTTGGTGTGCTTGGACCATTCTAGTTTGTTGGTGATGTGGACACCAAGGAACTTGAAGCTCTCACCCTGCTCCACTACAGCCCCAGTCAATGAGAACGGGGGAGTGCTCGGTCCTCCTTTTCCTGTAGTCCACAATCATCTCATTAGTCTTGGTTACGTAAAGGGATAGGTTGTTATTCTGGCATCACCTGGCCAGGTCTCTGACTTCCTCCCTATATGCTATCTCGTTTTTGTCGGTGATCAGGCCTACCACTGTTGTGTCGTCTGCAAACTTAATGATGGTGTTGGAGTCACGCCTGTCCACGCAGTCGTGGGTGAACAGGGAGTGCAGGAGGGGACTGAGCACACACCCCTGAGTGGCTCCAGTGTTGAGGATCAGCGTGGAAGATGTGTTGCTACCTACCCTCACCGCCTGGGGGCGTCCCGTCAGGAAGTCCAGGATCCAGTTGCAGAGGGAGGTGTTTAGTCCCAGGATTCTTAGCTTAGTGATGAGCTTTGAGGGTACTATGGTGTTGAACGCTGAGCTGTAGTCAATGAATAGCATTCTCACGTAGGTGTTCCTTTTGTCTAGGTGGGAAAGGGCAGTGTGGAGTGCAATAGAGATTGCATCATCCGTGGATCTGTTTGGGAGGGTTGCAAATTGGATTGGGTCTATGGTTTCTGGGATAAAGGTTGTTAATGTGAGCCATGACCAGCCTTTCAAAGCACTTCATGGCAACGGACGTGAGTGCTACGGGTCTGTAGTCATTTAGGCAGGTTTCCTTAGTGTTCTGGGGCACAGGGACTATTGTGGTCTGCTTGAAACATGTTGGTATTACAGGCTCAATCAGGGACATGTTGAAAATGTCAGTGAAGACACCTGTCAGTTGGTCAGCACATGCCCGGAGCACACATCCTAGTAATACATCTGGCCCCATGGCCTTGTGAATGTTAACCTGTTTAAAGGTCTTACTCACGTCGGCTACGGAAAGCATGATCACACAGTTGTCCGGAACAGCTGATGCTCTCATACATGCCTCTGTGTTGCTTGCCTTGAAGTGAGCATAGAAGTGATTCAGCTCGTCTGGTAGGCTCGTGTCACTGGGCAGCTCGCGGCTGTTCTTCCCTTTGTAGTCTGTAGTAGTTTGCAAACCCTACACATAAGATGAGTATCGGAGCCGGTGTAGTACGATTCAATCTTACCCCTATATTGTCACTTTGCCTGTTTTATGGTTCGTTGGAGCCCATAGCAGGATTTCTTATAAGGTTCTGGGTTAGATTCCCGCACCTTGAAAGCGGCAGCTCTACCCTTTAGCTCAGTGCGAATGTTGCCTGTAATCCATGGCTTCTGGTTGGGGTATGTACGTACGGTCACTGTGGGGACGATGTCGTTGATGTACTTATTGATAAAGCCAGTGACTGTTAGTATCAATGATACACCTGACGAGTCTTGGGCCCTTTTCATTGTGAATATTATTACTTTGGGGAAAGGAAAAAGCTGAGTTTGGCGACCGTCAGCAGAAGGGTTTCTTATTTAAGGCCACAATCGAACAGGCTGGTTGTAAATGTGATGTCATGGTAAGGAAAATAATAACTATTTATTTGTTGGGGTGTAGTTTCATTTCTACTCATAATTGAGCCGATGGTATATAAAAGGGTTCTTTAGACCACTGCTGTGTTGTTGTTCTTTGTAGTGATACAACTGCAACAGAGAGGGAGTAAGAGGGATAGAGGGAGAAGGGGATGAAATTGGCTTCTTCTCTGCCTCTATCTCAGGCAAGTGGCCCTTAAACCCCCTAAAATGGATCCAATTATGGGGAGGGCTTTTGGTGGCGCTTGTGGAAGTCGATGTAATTGTGTAACCCTAATTTTCCTGGCTAGAGCTGTGGCTCCTCTGACAGAGGCCTGTCATCTCCCCTAATCCTTTCTCAGGCATGATGGCGAAATGAGATCTCGTCTTAAAGTAAAATTACAAACGGACACCCAGAAAACACAATCATCTTACCTAGAAATCCCTTAGAATGGGTATTTACTCTTCTATATCTACTGGCCCATTCTATTCCAATGATGCAAGAGGAAGGCTGTGTGGTTTTCCTTCACTGTAAATTTTTTCAGATGAAAGGACACTGTTGAAAATGCTTCGTCACTCAATGTGTGTCTGTCTGTGTGTTGAGTGTGTTCAATTACAGGTCAATGCGTGCCTTAGGTAATCTCTAAAACCTGATACTGTGTACGTTGATGGTGGAGCTACGAGGGAGGTGTGTGCATTTGCTGGAAGAACTGTTGAAAAAGTAAAAGATGAATAGAAAGAAAGAACTGCAGGCGGCTTGTAGAGTAGCATGATTGGCTCGATGCACCTGTTGTGAAGCCGCCCATCCGTGACTGGTTCCTAGACCTCACATGCTATTGTCCTCTGGCACCGGAGCCTAATGGCTCGTAAATGTTTTAGTACTGTGGATGACAGTACAATGACATCTGGCCATTTCCGTATCTGCCTCTCTTCTATTGCCAGTCCCCGAAGAGGACTTCCCGTGATGTCGGAAAGCTGCCTGTCGTCCCTTAAAGTTTATTAAGGATGGTGAATAGTAAACACAAGCCACGCTGGTAGGAAAAACTATGTACAGTATGGAGATGCTGTCTGTGTGATTAGACCTGTAGATCTAACAACAAAGATACCGGCTGTGTTATTTAGAGATTATAGACATCATCATAAAGTGAAACCTGCCTTATCAGGAATATCACTTTATTTATCTTTAGATAAGGGAGCCCACTGTGTAGTTTGTTATTGGCTATCAGAAAATAAGTTAAATAACAGTTTTACATGTGGGGAAATGTGAAACAGATTAAGGGGGAAAGACTACGAAATTACTGCAGATAGTAGCAAATCTCCTCCCTTTGATCGTGGCAGCCATCAAAGGGATCCATCCCGTCTCCGAAAGTGAGACTCCCAGCTGCCTGTGATGCATTTCATATTCCTTAAGAGAAGAGCGTCAGACAGCATCTCTTCTCTCCTCACTCAGTAATCCCTATCAGAAACACTGTCGCAGGCTCAGATCAACCAGACTAATCACTGGCCTCTCTCACTCATGTACAATGCCAAAGTTGTCGAGAGGACCAATACCATTTTGAAAATATGGTACGTATAAAGATCAAGAATTTAGTGGACTGGAGGAAATGGAGGAATATAACTCATGCAACTGTGGCTCATTTTATCCAATAAGGTAGTGCTGGCTAAAACTGCCTGACATAATGCATTTTTTTATTTGACATTTACATCTACATTTAATCTCTTCTCCACACTAATAGCTTGAATAATTTTGACTGTAATTTAGATAGAAGGTGATATAACTCTAGCCTAGATAAACCATCTGTAGCAACAATGTGGCCTTCCTGTGCAAACCTGAGGAGTACAAGTTCTGTGAGGAGGACCTTGAAGATATGTAGTGTGGTGGAATTAATCTTCCTTCACCAAGTGTAGCCTCTCATGTCAATCTTAATTTAGGCGACTTAAAGCCATCTCTGCCAATCAATGGAATGTTAATGAGAAAAAGGGTAACTCGTCACCGTAGTGTGACAGTCTAAATTGTCGTTTACCACCGTGAAGTTCAACATAAACAATGTTGTCTCTCTCTCTGCAACCACTCTGCACATCGACCCGACTTCTATTTGTCAGATTTATTCAAATGATCTCACACCATCATTCCAGGAAATCGGACACGGCCCGTTGGTAATCATACATGTAGACAGTAATTGCTTGTTTATGCCATAATGGGGATGAGTCGACTGAGTCAAGACATACTTGAAATTCATCCGGATGCTGAGCAATGGAAATCCAACCCACAGTGGTAAGGGATGGGTGGACTGATTCCTTAGTATGATGATGACGGCTGAATCTAGATGCTGTGGTTTGAATCTCAATCCTCCCCTTTGTCTGTTGAATTATCTTGGGCTTCATTATATTGTGGATGTTTCCTGTATTAAGCCATTATCTCAGACAGGAAATCTATTCCAGCCTAATGTTGGTTCCCAAGAGATCACAGGGTTTTGGCAAAGTATTAATGCCCACTATCTGAAGTTACAGTCCTGTATCCCCTACCTTGCAGTTAACAGAGCCCAAAGCTTACAAGACAGCACTAACAAGGCAGAACCATGCCTGAACTTTTAAAGCCTCACCGACAAGCTGTCCGAAGCCAGTTTATAGCTGACAATTAATAATGTATTTTTATTGAGACTGAAATGAGAAGATTGCTTATTTCCTCTCTTCAACCTCTTTCTGGTATCCTGTAAACTACTGCTTCTATACTCATTGGTGCATTATACATTCTTTTTAGGCTTAATGTTGCCATTATTTCAGAGATTTGTTGCCTGTCTGGTTGGCATTATGGTCCTCTTGTATCTATTTCAATGGTGTTGTAATTGTCATAAAATTTACAATGAGATTCTTATCACTAATGTATAACATTGTCTTTTTTCAGCCTGCGAGCTGTTTCTATGTGTAATATGAAGCATAAAGGTTGTTATTGGACTTGTTTAATGGAGATGTTTCCTCCTTAGAGCCTCTTTGCAGCGAATGGGCTGCAGAGGCCAATATCATGTTTGGCTATTAAAACCAGCCTAATATTGCAGGGCTTTATGTTAGCTTGTTTGTGTTTTCCTGCTCTCCTCTGTACTTTGTCTCTCCCTGTGGTCTAACTAACTCCCAGAGCTGAGGTGGCAGTGTAACTTAGTGCTGAGCATCGTGCTGCTGCAGAGTCCATCGTGTTTAATTAGCTCCTGATTAAGAAAGGGCCAGGCTCTAATGATGTGAGTCATGCGAGAAGGAGAGAGACAGAGAGTCGGACTGCACTGCAGTAGAGTAGTGCTGACCAGGTGAGGTAGTGTTGACTCAGTCACTCTATCTTCCAAAGCACTGTCCAGCCGACGTATATTGAAGTGAGGTGAAGACTCCCACCTGTCTAGGTCTCTGGGCGTCTTGCCTCTCCCAGAGCACAAGTGACAGGTGTCTGCCAATAATGACTAAATCACTCGATAAAAGAGAATAAATAAATGAAAATGAAATTACCCCCTATGCTCAAGGCGGCATTCATGCGATATTGGGAGCATGCGAGTGGGAATTTGTCGTTCAGGAGACATTGATTAATTATGCCACACACAATTAGCCCATCAAATCGAGTGTGTCCTCCTCTCCTGTGGAAAGGTGATGTCAGAATTGTATGGGGCATTAGGCATTAGTGTTCCTTGTATCTTCTCTCTGAGATCAGCAGAGAGTTAGAGAGCTGGCTGTGACTGAGGCACTTTCTCTGACTGGCTGTTTTTAGATGAATAGTCCCACATCCTCAGGCCTTGCGGAGGGTAAACAGGGGACTAACTGGACCTCTTAGGCCTTGTGTCAATACTGATTCTCATCACTATTTGCAGGCTCAGGGTCTTTGGCCTGCCTGTTCCGTTTGTCACCTCTGTGATTGAGAAAAGAAATGACAGTGAACCAAATGAAGAGAGGACTAGGTGGTGAGATGGTGGGGGGGGCTTTCCATTTAAGAAAGCAAACTGACTGAAAGCAAATAATGATCTTCTTCTCTTCATTAGTAAAAGTACGCATTAAACTATTCTCTAAATGACGTTATCATTGTGATTGTTTTGATTAGCGTGGTGATCCCTAACTGTGGGACTGTGAATGAAAGACATCTTGTCCGTGGAGACTTGGACCAACACAGTCAGAATGTAGGCTTTTGATGGTGATTAGTGTAGTGATTCACTTCTCTGGTCCTTGTTGTCTATTTCTTAATGCAATCGTAAAGTGGATATACATCTCTCAGGGTGCTAATATAAAAGTCCCTTCAGGCAGTTTGAGAGGTTGCTTTGATTGTGTAACACTAGGCATTAATGGTCCCTCTGTCTCTCTCCTAAAATGCACCGAAAATGTATTGATGTGAAGGAGGAGCCACCCCTAACAATCATCTTTAACTATGGTAGCCATTTCCTTTTGAAGTTATCTTTTTTCATCGGGTTGGTCTGGGCTGTCCTGAAAGAAGAAATCCGCATTAGGGGAAACAGCCCCAGCCCCAGTGCCTTTGTTATTGTTTTTGTTTTCTTGATGAAAACAAAGGAGAGGAGCATTTGGCATCTTGGTGAAAAAAATTGCAGCACATATTCCGCTGTTCTATCGAGCGTGCAATGATGTCCAAGGTGAAAAAAACGTTCTTTGTTGTTTGCAGTAACTTTTTTGTTGTAATAACCCAAATGGACATGGCAGTGCAACCAATGAAGGATTTCAGCTTTAAGGCCCAATCCTACTGCGATACTGTGGCTATTTCCATTACGTTCCAGAACACCCCCACGGTAACATTCTTTCTCTTTTCCTTTACCCTTGCTTTCTTTGATGTGGTTGTTATGGCAATTGTGAGGGACACAGTCAGTGCGTACAAGTCATAGTCTGAGGAAGCATTTCCATGACAACCGTTTGCTGAGGGTCTTACATGCTGACTACACTGGAGACACACTTGCACTATCGTGTGCATGTTGATTTGGTCCAACGACACCAGAGGCAATCATGAAACCCAGGTTAAAATATCAAATCCAACTGTAAACCAACTTTATTCATTTGGGGGAATGGCGAAATGCATACTGTATGAAACATTCATAGACATTTAGCTAGCTTGCTAAATGCAAGTTAATTTGTCCTTGGAGATTAACTTTGGGATTGTCACGTTCTGACCAGAGTTCTTGTGTGTTTTGCTTGTTTTAGTGTTGGTCAGGACGTGAGCTGGGTGGGCATTCTATGTTGTATGTCTAGTTTGTCTGTTTCTATGTTTGGCCTAATATAGTTCTCAATCAGAGGCAGATGTTTTGTGTTGTCTCTGATTGGGAATCATATATAGGTGGCTTGTTTTGTGTTGGGATTTTGTGGGTGGTTGTTTCCTGTCTCTGTGTTTTCTCTGCACCAGATAGGGCTGTTTCGGTAAGCCACGTTTGTTATTTTGTATTTTGTAAGTGTTCACTGTTTAATCGTCATTATTAAATCATGTTGAACACGAGCTACGCTGCGTCTTGGTCCAATCCCTGCTACACCTCCTCTTCAGACGAAGAGGAGGAAGGCTGCTGTTACAGGGATGTTATTTTACCTGAAATGCATATGGTCCTTTTTTTAGTTTGATCTTTGTCAACATTTTTCCAGAGTCATACAAAATTATGTGTTTCTCTACTACGACTTTTAACACCAGAAAACCCGGGCATCGAGCCATCCTGTTCTCAACCAATGCATTCCAGCAATCTAAGAAATTAATGTTATCTATGCTATTTCAAAAATATTCATTTGGTTGTGTTTATGAAGGTCTTAGGTAATATTATAATATGAAAAACGCATTTTCATTCGTTTATGTTTTTGCCAATGTAAAAAAAACATCAATTCAATTGTTATACAACATCACAAAGGAATTCATTATTATTTCTTAAACATTAAACTAATAAATTGTATTTCAAATGACCAAAATAGCATATTTTACATTAGTTTTATGTCACTAGTCTGTGCTTAGTAGCCTATAGCTTTGCTGTTGCAGGTGCTGACATGTGGAACCCATAAATAAAGCCTTTTTTTTTTTTTGGCAAATGTAGGTGTTTTAGAAACCTTAGAACCTGCTCTTTTTGAAAAACATAACCAGCTGAAGATGCCTTGTGTGTTGGTCTTTCATTCTTATGCCCATTAGAGGCCGCAGGCTACCTTTGAATAGCTTTGGATATCTTGCATAGCCTATCGTCCATGGCTTAATCTACTGTATAACTCTTGGCTATACCAACTCCAGTTATAATGACAGATGCAATATCTCCTTTATAATACTTAAAATACATTATTTTGTTGAGTTTTTTACACATAGGTAAATACATATATAAAACCAACTGGGCACAGGATAAAGGAGAGCTGTCTACCAATCTGTTTTACACACAGATACAAACTGGGCAGAGATTACTGTATATGAAAAAATATATGGCCCCATTGTGTAATTGTAGTTCCCTTTCATTTATATTTATTGTGAAGACAGAGCTGGAGAAATGTAAATTCTTATCAACTGAGCCTAACTTGATCACCTAGCTACGTTGTTGGCTTTAAAACCAGAAAAATGGGGCACTCACCTGAACCCGTAATGTGAATTGTTCCACGATAAAGGCTATTGTCTGCCATCTCTCTAGTAATCTAGCTACCATACCAGCTACCCGCCACAGGGATTCTTTTTTTTTTTATTTGATGGGAAAGGCGGGACTTGCAGCGCATCAAGCGTCTCAAATGGAACTGAGTGTCACGCCCTGACCATAGAGAGCTTTTTATTCTCTAGGTTGGGGTGTGACTAGGGTGGGTCATCTAGGTGATTATGTTTCTATGTTGGCCTGGTATGGTTCCAAATCAGAGGCAGCTGTTTGTCGTTGTCTGATTGGGGATCATATTTAGGCAGCAATTCCCCCTTTGTGCTTTGTGGGATCTTGTCTATGTATAGTTGCCTGCGAGCACTATAGCAGCTTCACGTTTTGTTTTGCATTTATTGTTTTCTTTGAGTTTCACTTCATAATAAAGAGGATGGAACCATACCACGCTGCATCTTGGTCCACTCATTACGACGAGCGTGACACTAAGTTCTATTTTAGCGCCTGGCTATGCAGACGCCCATTGACACGTATGAGCAGTGTGGATGAAATTGAATAACATGTAAATGTATTTTGCTACGCTCGCGCACACAACGTGGTCGGTCTTGTTTGGGTGTTACTCTGAAAGCAGAAGATAACTCACAAATCTGCACACCTTGTTTCGTCTTGAGAGAGTTGGATCAGGGTCTTCAAGCACTTTTCAACAGTCCCTAAGAACATGTGCTCCAAATCCAGAGCAATGCACAATGTGCAATCACCTGGCTATTTTTTGTACTGCCTTTAGTGAGTGGGCTTGTTCTGTTAGAACTGAATAACCAGACATCAACATTTTAGAATACACTAGCACAGAATACTGGAGTAAATATATTCTCAGCATTGTGAGAATAATATTCAGACACTATCATATTGAATGAAAGTGAACTAACTCTAAGTCATTAAACCACTAAATGTGTATCTAAATGTGTGTCCCAACAATGCAGAGTTAAGTTTGCTTCAGGCAGCTAGCTTGCTGAACCTCTGACATTTTCTGTTCTCTTGTGTTTATCCTGTTGAAATCACCATGAAGCTGGATAGAGGATTTCATTCTCTGGGAAATAGAGCGTGATGGTCAATATTTGCCAAAAAAAGGAGGAAGGAAGGCTCCTTGGGAGAGACATGTTAATAATCCATGGATTAATGCAGCTGTCCTCTGCGTGAACTGGCCAATGTGAGTAATCTGCAAATGTAACGAGGATAATATACCACATGCTCTAATGGACATTGGATTTCCTGGTCAAGCGTGTGTATGAGGGTCTGTGTGGTGAGGGAGCAAAAGACACTGCATGATTCTCCAGAACAACAGAATGCTGTGGTTAAAGTGGCAGAGTTAAAGCTTTATCAGGCAGATGCTAGCCTGCTACCACATCATGTGCCTCATGCCCTGAACCTGCTTATTCTCCTCAGTGGATGGTGGATAGGCTCATGGCCCCCCAAACTAACGGTCAAAGCACACCCAGCTCTCTGACCACACACATCCCACTCAACATCCAAATGACTTCACAGCAGCACTAAATGACGGCATACACTTCCAGACTCTTGGAAGACTTCCTCAGTGGGTTAGGTTAAAGAGCGACTGCCCCTAATAAAGCAACTTCCTGTTTTGAAAATGGCTGTTTTGGCATCGATATGAGTCAAACATTTATTCTAGTATCAAAATGTACTACAAAGTGTAAACAGGATAATTTTGGTCATAAAGTCAGTCTCGTCCAAAATGGCGATTTGCGAGTTGATAGGATAAAATGTTATGTCACGGAATGATGGATACAGTAACAGTTTTCCTTGGGTTGGGTTTATTTTAATCCTGCCCACATGCTCACAGCTGGCAGCACCCAAGTAATCATTCATTCGGAGTGCAGCTGCACACAACCTAATCGTAATGCCCATTGTCAATTTAGTTTGACTTAAAACCATAAACCAACTATAAATGTGTTGAAATTAATTTACAGATATTGAAAGCATTTAATGACAACAGATAAAATGTCACCATTTACATTGTGTAATTTATTGATGGTCCCTAACTATCCCCAGAGATAGGCTATCCAAAGTTGAACCAATTTTGCTAAATGATTTGGCTAATTTGGCCACAGCAAACCACACCCTGAACCAACTCACATTTGAATTAAGTCTAAAAGGTGGTCAAATCAGGAACTGCAGTCGCCCTTTAAAGATTTTAACACCTGGGTTAGTGTGCCCCTCATTCCTCAGTGGAAAGTCTTTGTGTCTTTATTTATAATGTTATACTTTGCTTATACTGTACGCCAGGGTTTTTTAACCCATAGTTTGGGACCCAAAGTGGGTCCTGAGCATGGGAGAGGTGGGTCGTGAGTTATGAGTAAACTATAATCACACACTATTTCTTCTTGATTTGGGTCATTCAAGGACAGTAAATTTGTAATTTGGGTCTTGAGCTGAAAAAGCCTCTGTTTGCTATGGAATGCATAGCCGCAGGGAGCTAGCTGTAAATGTACACTATAGATAATTGTGATACATTTAATGAACTCCCAGAGTTGAGAAGGAATCAAGTAGGCTACTCTCTGTGTTTTATTCATAGGACACCTTGGCTCCTTTCCTCAGAGCTGGGCTAAGAGGAACCAGTGATAATTTATGAGTCTGTAATCTGCTTATTTATGTATCTGGCCCCACAGGAGGATCAGGAGGCAGGCTATGTCCAGGCATGTACTGTACTGTATCTCTGTATGGTACAGACTAGAGAAGTCCAACTCCTAAATCCTGTTCACTGAGTCCACACTGCCAGGTACTGTAACCTCTTACCACTGCCTCTCAGCCCCTGAGCTCCCCTCTGATTAATCCCAGCAGCACCTGCATACTTTTTTAATGCTAGCATTACTGCACTTGTATCACTTCCAAAAAGGGTTGAGGAAACTGCAAAAGCTGCACTTCTAATTTCATTTTTTTGCTAAGGGAAGAGAACTGTACACTTTGGTATTACGTAAAAGTTGCAGGGTTTTAAGAAAAATAAATGTTGTGGTTGTAGAAGGCGCCTGGCATTTGCAGAATGTGTGTCAGAAAGAGTTCAATAGAGGGAGGTGTAGAAACAGTAGTAAGCTTTGGGCATTGGGCCAGCCAGAAGATAAATGTAGCCAAGGTGTCCAATTCACTTTTGATATTCAAAAGCCAAAACTATGAGCTGAGAATGTTGTCTACAGATCCATTTCCCTAATTAAATATTGCATTATTTGGTTTACTACATAGCTATTAGATAGTAATTACACAATGTTATTTGAAAAGTGGATTCCAGTTTCTGGTTAAGATCAGAATGTACATATTTCTATTGTGGTGCATTAATACTTAGTCCAGTTCTGTCGCCATGGTCTCCTTTCTGAGATTAGAAGGCAGTAAATGTGTGAGACCATGGCGTTGCTCTAGGGGAAGACTCTCCCTGCTCCCTCACCAGGCTGCTCTCTTCACAAATCATCCCTCTGAGACAGAGGGGGTTGGGGGGCGCTCCGTGAAGTCACAGGTGAGCTGGTCCTGAATCCTGGGGTTCATTTCCAAAAGGCTCCAGCTTCTTCCCCCAAACCATAAGACTGCTGAACAATTAATCAAATTGCCACCCAGACTATTTACATTGACAACCCCACCCCCAATTTGTTTTTACACTGCTGCTACTCGCTGTTTATTATCTACTCGGTATGCATAGTCACTTTACCCCTACCTACAGTACATGTACAAATTACCTTGACTAACCTGTAAACCGTACATTGACTCGGTACCGGTACCCCTTGTATATGCAGTAGCCTCATTATTGTTATTTTATTGTGTTACTTTTTATTTTATTTATTACTTTAGTTTATTTAGTAAACATTTTCTTAACTCTATTTCTTGAGCTGCATTGTTGGTTAACTGACTTGCCTGGTTAAATAAAAAAATGACTTTCATGTAGCTATGTTTGTTTCTCATGTCTCTTTATATGAGGATGGAAATTGAGAGGCTAGATATGTAAAGAACAAATTAGCTTCAGAACTTGTGTTGATCTACACAGTAGGGCATATTTATTCAGGTTTACATATGGAGCTTGCTTTTTATATGCTACAAAATATACTACAATTTAATTTGTACTTGCATAAATAGCATGTTATCTCTTGAATTAGACTTTTTAACCTTACAGAGTCAAAGTAAAGAAACTGACTTGAGGCTGAATCCCTCAGATCCGATTTGCCTCAGCTAGAATGATGTGAGCCTAGCTACTTATTATCAATGTGTCCAATCATATGCTTTGTTTATACGTCATCCTCAGCCCTCATTTGAATGTGTACCGTACATTACCTGTAAGTTGCCGACACATCTTCTGATTCAGCAACAGGTCAGCTAACTAGCTACCGGTCTAAGGCTGCAAAAGCAATTTACATTTGTTTATCTTCCCCAGAAATTAAGACTTAATAAGGGAGAAGTGGGTTACATTCATTTGCCAAGCTCAGGATGCACCCAAGTTGATCACAAAAAGTACCATTTGCAGAGCACATTTTGCAGATGAGTGCTTTGAACCTGCTGCAAAAAAAAGATGGGGTACGCCAAGCTTCTGATCCTGAAGCCTGTTGCAGTCTGTCATGACGTTGGCCTGAGGGGGAGGTTTATGACCCCCATAAATACATTTCCCCCTTTTCCTCTCTCTAGTCTACCGATGTGACTATTGAAAATCCATTTGTTAACATTGAGAGAAAGTCTGGTGACATCAAAAGACGGCAAACGGAACCATATTTCGGTAATCCAACCAGTTGAAAATATGCGTTGGGACTTAATGAATATGATGTCAGTTCAGTTGGCGTCTGAGACATGATTACTGATGATAGGACGACATAAACTGTATCTTAGAAAGTCTACACATTTTAGTTATCAGATTCACATGGAATTGTTGTACAATTTAAATGTTTAAATATGAAACTATTTGTGAAAAGATTAAATGTAATTTTAGCTCCTAAATGAGAGAACGGTTAATCATAGAGAAACTCTGCTCACTCAGAGGCCAGCCCAAGTGAACAGACATGGGTTGTATAAACTATGAAACACGCCCTTCTTTCACCCCTAAATAAACCTGTTGATGATAATGTAACTTCCTGTTCCAAGGAAACGAAAGGACAAAGACCACCTACAGAACTAAGCCAACATCAGCAAGAACCTAACGCAATTAGCATCGAATTCAATGTGAAGGTGACAACCTACACGCTAGAAGGATGAATTTCGACTATACCAGCCAGAATATAGCATGAGCTTAAGGTATGGCAACTTGGTATGAACTTTGAACTCTTATTCACTAAAGAAGTGCTACCCCCTCCGCCCGCTAAATGTGGGCTAGGAGAGGATGGACAGAGTATCCATTCTACCACGCTCCAGTTCACCACTAGACAGTCTTCAGAGGACCAAAGATCCATGCTGGACCACCCGGCCTCCCATCTACGAACAATCTACCGAAGCGCAGCTCAGAGTAAATATTTATTGCATTCTCCTTTTTCAAATGGGTGGTTATTTAGAATGCATAAGATACTGTATTTTACGATAGCATAGCTGCCTACGGCCCGATAGGGACACAAAACCTTTTTTGTTCCTCGGTCTTCCCGCTCTTTCATTCAAACCCAACCCTCTTTCCTTTGTGTAACCAGCCGTCCTGTCGGCTCCATCCACCAGGGACGTTTTCTTTATGACATAATTTGTAATCAATGTATGATCCATTCTGTGTAGATGTAATTCTGTGTGATTATTTAGGTATTTAGTAAATAAATAATTAAGCCAAATTTTGTATTGCTGATTCAACTTGTTAGCCAGGGTTAATGAAGATAACCAAAAATGTACAACTTTCAGATGAGACTGAATAAAGTGACGATTAAATATTGACTGCTATTGATGTAAAAGATTACTAGGTCTTTAAGAGTTTATTTGGGAGATAACAGCTCTATAAACATTATTTTGTGGTGCCCCGACTTTCTAGTTAATTACATTTACCTGATTAGCTTAATCAGGTAATATTAATTACAGAGAAATTATTTTATAGAATAGCATGTCATATCACTTAATCCGGCATAGCCAAAGACACAGCAAGTCCCAACACTTGAGTTGCCACTGATAGTCCCAGCAGCAAGCGTTGGTCACCCTGTAAGTAGTTAACATAGAATAGTAGAGATTATTAGCTAGCTAGCTAATTTATTTGTCAATGAGCTAATGTTATATCTCTGACAAGAACCTGTATATCCTTGCGTTAGCTAGCTAGCTGTTAGTAAAATATATGACTCAAAAGAGAACAGGTTTTACAATCGGATTTCTATGTATCTCTTTCGGTGCATAAAATTTCAAAATAACATTGTAAAGCGTATTCTCTTTTGAGTTAGCTAACATTAGTTGTATGATGATAGAGATGTGTGGTATTTTTATGATTTGGAAGGAAAATTGTGTATAATATGGTGGATGCAGCGTAATGCACGTAAATAATCACCATATTTTATAGTGTCACGTTCTGACCTTAGTTCTTTTGTTATGTCTTTGTTTTAGTATGGTCAGGGCGTGAATTGGGTGGGTTATCTATGTTCGTTTTTCTATGTTGGTTTTTTCGTTTGGCCTGGTATGATTCTCAATCAGAGGCAGGTGTCATTAGTTGTCTCTGATTGAGAATCATACTTAGGTAGCCTTTTTCCACCTGTGTTTCGTGGGTGTTTATTTTCTGTGTCTGTGTGTTCCACACGGAACTGTTTCGGTTGGTTATTTCACGTGTCGTTTATTGTTTTGTTTCAGTGTTCGATTGTATTAATAAAGAGCATGAACACGTACTACGCTGCGCATTGGTCCTCCGATCCTTACTACTCCTCCTCGTCTGAGGAGGAAGACAGCCGTTACATATAGTGTTTGATCACCATTCAGAAACATAAACATTCCAAAAATAAACATGGGATTTTTATACGCGTATTTCCTGTAGACTACATTTAAAACCTCTCCAGAAAAGGCACTGTGGAACAGTAAAGGAAATTAAATTCACTACCCCTTAGTCTACCATTTTCCTTTTCACAAACATTACAGGCTGCTGGATCTCCTCTTCAATGAGAGAGTTTCAAGTTTCTTGGTGTCCACATCATCAAGAAACTATCATGGTCCAAACACATCAAGACAGTCGTGAAGAGGGAACAACACCTTTTCCCCCTCAGGAGACTGAACAGATTTGGCATGGGTCCTCATATCCTCAAGAAGTTCTACAGCTCCACCATCGAGAGCATCCTGACCGGTTGCATCACCACCTGGTATGGCAACTGCTCGGCATCCGACTGTAAGGCGCTACAGAGGGTAGTGCATACAGCCCAATATATTCCTGGGGCCAAACTTCCTGCCATCCAGGACCTATATAGAGAAAGGACCAAAAAACTGTCAAAGACTCCAGTCACCCAGGTCATAGACTCTTCTCGCTGCTACCGCATGGCAAACGGTACCAGAGCGCCAAGTCTGGGACTAAAAGGCTCCTTAACAGCTTCTATCCCCAAGCTGTAAGACTGCTGAACAATTAATCAAATGGTCACCCGGACTATTTACATTGACCCTCCCCCCTTTGTTTTTACACTGCTGATACTCGCTGTTTAATATCTATGCGTCGTCATGTAGCCTGGAAAAAGTAAACCCAGCACAGGACACAAACTAATTTGGGGTTGTTTATTCTGTTGAAGATTACATTTAAAATAGGATAACATAGAAGGGAAATCACCACAAGATGAAGTCACCATAAAGTAAAGTTTGGTCTGAATCACAATCAAGTGAAATAAATCTGTTAGTAAAGTGCATAAAAACAACCTGGGAACAATAAGTACAATATGAAATGCATAAACGGTAGTGGCTCTACTTTAAACACACTGTCCACGTGATACGCTAACCCCACACGGAACAGTAGATCCTCATCTCACCCATACAGCACTGGAGGAAATGTCATATCAACAGATAAATTACAATTAAAAAATGAAACAAAATACAACACCCTGAAGCTTTACACAAAATAGAATGTAACTCTGTCAATTACTCACGCTTCAAATAATGTTATCATCAACTTCAGAACGTGGTTCGGAAAGCACTGGTATTCAGATAGCAACATCCTCATGTCAATCTGAAAGTATCAACAGGCTAACATAAATAGAACATTTTTTAAAGTTAATTGTTACATATTTCAGGGTACAAGAAAAATAATGTTTGTTTTGTTCTGTTCTTTTCTCACTTGGATTTCTTTCTAAAATTCCTTCTCTCTTCAATAAGGCATAAATCTGGCATAAATATTCCAAAATATTATACACCGCAGATGATGCAAAATATGATATATTCCGGTACAAGATTAAGAAAAAAAGTGGTATTTACCCATCTAAAGTAATGTTAGACCCACAATGGATTTCAACAGCTCTCCAGTGTAATTGCTTGCTCTCACTCTTACACACTGTGCAATCCCATAACCAGTTGCAGACCTTAGTAATGGATTTCTTAAAGGGATAGTGGATATAAAGGAATACAGATATGCGCTTTTACCACCTGGCTACATTCTCCCCTGCTACAAAGTCAACGTCCTCTGTGACTTAGCACAATTTCCTAACTTCTCTTACAGCTTCTCTGAAGAATACAATACCCAGACTGGTTAAAACCTGGGACAACACTTCGGGACTGAATGAAACTGCATTATTACAAGCTGATTTAGGAACATTATATGGGTTTGAGTGTGGTACTTCTGCGCGGAGCAGGAATAGGCACTTCAGTCTCTGGTTCATTCCCAGAATCATCTGCATGAACTGGATCAGAAACGTCTTGTTCCTTCAGTAACATCTTCATCTTATAACTTATAACTGAATAACTGTCACTATCAGCGCTACGCACAGGTTCTGTGTTTTCCTCTCAAGTTATCTTAGGATAGGAGATCAACTCTAACACTACAAACTCAGGAGTAGAGGGCTCTGGCAAAGACTTAACAGGAGGGCCAATGGGGGTTACTGGAGCACTGTTCATCACTAGCCTAGGAGCAGGGACAGGATAGTCTGTCACACGTGGCCTTAGAAATAACCCTATGAACCGTTTTTACAGGCCCACCCTCTAACGGCTCGACGGCATGTGTAGTACCCTGTACTTCGATCACTCTGTACACAGTAGGGCCCCAAGCATCCTGAATCTTGTTTCTATCCTTTGGTCTGTGGCGTAAGTAAACCAGCTGGGATACATCAATGGCTGGACAGTACACTTTGTTCAAGTCTCTCTGATGCGTTTTGTTCTGTGTACTCTCTTGCTCTTTTGTGTGCCTTGTTCAAACGCTCCTGGTGAACAACCAACCAGTTATGTTTCTTGTCGAGCACCTACTCTTGACCTAACACAGCATCAACAGGAAGGTGTTGATGGACCACGAAAAGCAGGTAGTACGGTGAGTACCCAGTGGTAGTATGGGGCGTCACAATGTAGGCATACACCAACTCTGGTAACTGCTCAGGCCAAAGGCACTTCTTTTCTGGCGACAGTGCGTGCAGGCGATCATGGAGCGTTCTATTAAACCTTTTGCACTGAGCGTTCCCCTCAGGGTGATGGAGGGTCATGCGGGTTTTCTTGACTCCATAAAGCTTACTCAACTCGGCGACGACTTCACTCTCAAAATGTTTTCCTCGGTCAGAGTGCAATCTCTCAGGCACCCCATACTTCATGAACCACTCCTTGAGAAGGACCTTTGCTGTAGTATCTCCTTACTGGTCATGAGTAGGGAACACTTGAGTGAACTAAGTGAAATCATCCGTTACCACTAACACATTCTCACGACCATCAGACGCAGGATCCAGGATGGTGAAATCCACTGCAATAACTTCAAGGGGCCGTGAAGCTAGGAAGGGTTTCATTGGTGCCTATTCATTGGTGCCTTTGTCAGAATACATCTCTGGCATTTCTTCACCCACTGCTCAACATCTTCATACATCCCAACCCTTCTCTGTCTAAGTAGGTTCTGTGTGTGTTCTATCCCCTGGTGTCCCATGTATTCATGTAAACCTTCAAGTACTGGTTCTTTCAAGCAAGCTGGCAAAAAAAAACGGTTGACAATCACTTATGTGGGTTTCCTCAATCACACAGTACAACAACCCATCTTGCTCTTTTACTCGATGCCACTGCTTCAGCATGGACATAACCGGCGTAGTTAATCCTAACCTCTCTTTGTGAGTAGGTCTGTCCCAAAACTTCCTGAACCTGCTGAGTGTAGGGTCTGTGTCCTGAAACTTGCATAACTCATCTTTAGAGTAACCAGGAAGTGGTGGTGTGTTACCCTGAGACTCATTACTATCAGTTGCCACCCTGGCTTCTGAGGCACGAATCTGTCTGAGCTTACAGCACTTGGCACAGAGCTTTCCCCTTTCGAATGATGTTACAATTGCCACACAATCGTCATACTCGACATCATCATTACCAGGCTCAGGTTCCCCTGCAAATGGTTGCCGAGAGAAGGCATCTGCAGCTGCATTGCAGCATCCCTGGCAGTACTTGACCTTGAAGTCAAACACTGCTAACTGAGCCACCCATCTTTGCTTGGCACCTAACTTGGCTGTGGAGAGGTGACAAATGGGGTTGTTGTCTGTTATCACAGTAAACTTAGAGCCCAAAAGATAACCTCGAAATTTCTCTGAAACAGCCCACAGGAGGGCTAGGAGCTCAAGTTTCCTACTGCTGTAGTTCCTGTCATTCTTTTCAGCATTACGGAGCCTCCTGATGGCATACGCTATTACTCTCTTCCTATCTCCTTGCTGCTGGTAGAGAACAGCACCTAATCCTAGGCCACTTGCATCTGTCTCTACAATGAAAGTATGAGTAAAATCAGCAAAACCTAACAGAGGAGCAGTGGTAAGTTTCTCTTTCAACAGCTCGAAAGCAGCCTGGCACTCAGATGCCCATGGATCTTCAAACAACCGTTTAGCTTTTGCAGGGCTATCTTCTCTGAAGCACGCATTGACTAAGTCATAGAGAGGGCCAGCCAGTTTGTAAAAACCCTCAACAAACCTCCTGTAGTAGCTACAGAAGACAAGAAACAACCTCAGATCTTTGAGTATACTGGGGACTTGCCACTGTTTTACGGAGGTGATCTTCTCTGGGTCTGTTCCAATACCCTCTGCTGAAATCTGATGCCCAAGGAAACTTACTTTTTGCTGAAGGAAATGGCACCTCTCAAGCTTCACTTTCAACCCTGTCTCTTTCAGTCTCTTCAGAACTGTCTCAAGTCTGTCTCAAGTCTCTCCAAGTCTGAGAGAACATGAGTATGTCATCCAAGTATACATTACTAACAGTATCTGAAAGACTAGATCACTCATAGTTAATTACAAACCCAAAGCGGCATCCTAAGATACTCCCATAGGCCAAAAGGAGTTGTAAATGCAGTCTTGTGTCTGTCACTTTCTTGCACTGCAACCTGATGGTAACCACTGTCAAGATCAATAGTCGAAAAGAACTTTGCACCATGAAGGGCATGAAAAACTTTTGGCGATACGAAGCAAAGGAAAAACATAACGTCTGTTTTTTCAGTCGCCTATAGTTAACGCATAGACGAAGACTCCCATCACTCTTATGGACTAGGACCACAGGGGAAGCGTATGACCTAGAGCTTGCCTGGATAACACCCTTCTTCAGAAGCTTGATGATGTGATCCTTAACCTCTTTGTACTTTGTAGGAGGAATGCGGTGGTAGGGCTGTGTTACTGGTGTGTCATCGACCAAATTAATCTTGTGCTTGACTTTATCAGTGTAACCCAGGTCCTCATCCTGGAAAGCAAAAACGTCTGAGTAACTGACAAAAAGGCAGCTAGCGCGGCTTGTTCTTCCTGTGTCCCACCGATGTGTAGGCTGTCCAATATCAACTGAATGTCACTTTCAGATGTTTGACCTTCTTTTCTGTCCACAGTTACTTCTTCTGTGTCGGCAGAAATACGCTCGAACTGCACCTCACGTTGATCACTGTCAACACACTCAACTTGAGTCAGAATGTCAAGTTGGGTCCTAGGGTTCAACCACATCCCCCTGAGAGAAATCTACAACTTGAACTGGAAACCAATGACTCTTCGACTCCACAAGTGTGGGAATGACTAGGAGACCACCTGGGCAGCTGAAGACTTTTCAATTACATCACATTTCTGTAAAAGCTGGAAGGCTTCTCTCCAATCAGAATCCAACTCACAGCCTAGAGTTGTGTCAAACTCAGCTGATTATGTTCATTCCAAGGAGACCTGGTACTGTAGTCTGTGACTGCGGAGGATCTTTGACTACCAGGAAGCCACACCCGGGTAAAGTTGCCCCCATGGTCTATACGTCTAAGGTAACCTAGGTAAGGGATGTCCAACCAGTTAACTGCAGTTATCGCAAGCCATCGCGCTGTAGAAAGCATGTCTTCATCTTCCCAAAATAAGTGTTCTCTGAAGAATGACTCAAGGATAGTGCTGACTTGGCTCCCGGTATCCAGCAAACAGTTTGCAGCGACCTCCCCCAATCTTGAGATCTACAACTGGACATTTGCCCACTGTGTGCTCAAGAAACTGACTGCAAGTACTGTCGGGTAAGCCTACAGATTTTCCCTGAATTGCCTGGTTCTTAGTAACTGAGGATGCTAGTTTTCCTGCACACTAGCAGCTTGTGTGGTAGTGGACTCATTTAATGATATGCTCTTCTTTGTGCACTGCTTAACAACCCTTTACACTTGAAGCAAATTATCATCAATAAACTTCGGTTTGGCTCTAGGTTTCCCACCTGTGTCATTTACCAGTCTTTCTTACAAGTCCACCTGGCTACAGTCACTTGACCCCTACCTACTGTACATGTACAAATTACCTCGACTAACCTGCACCCCCGCACATTAACTCGGTACTGGTACCCCCTGTATACAGCTTCATTATTGTTATGTAATTTTATTGTGTTACTTTTTAAAATGTATTTTTAATTTAGTAAATATTTTCTTAACTCTATGTCTTGAACTGCATTGAGGGCTTGTAAGAAAGTGTTTCATTTTACTGTTGTATACAGCGCATGTGACAACAAAATTTGATTTGATAAAAAAATACAAAAAATAAAACAAAAATGAAGGAGCAGTCGAAACCGTGCTTCTAGACCGGTACCCTGGCCCCTTCGTCTGGTCTATTTAGCTCATTGACTTCCATTGAAACAAACAAATGAGGAAGTGGCTCACGAGTAGGATGTCTCACTTCTTTTTCCGTCTCTGCTAGTAACACCAGAAGAGAACAACTGAGCTAATGCTAAATTATCAACAACAGCCAGGGGGCACGAGGGGCAGTGGCAACCTGTCATTCAGAGCAGGTGGTGCAGAGCCCCATCTGTTTTGAGCCCCACATTAAAATAAAATATACACTACCAGTCAAATATTTTAAAACACCTACTCATTCAAGGTTTTTTCTTTATTTGTTTTACTATTTTCTACATTGTAAAATAATAGTGAAGACATCAAAACTACGAAATAACACCATAAAAGTGTGAAACAAAATATATTTGAGATTTTAGATTCTTCAAATAGCCACCCTTTGCTTTGATGACAGCTATGCACAATCTTGGCATACTCTCAACCAGCATATCCTCTACAGCAGGTATTCCCAAACTGGGGGTACGCACAATGCAGTGGGGGGTACGCCAAATAAAAATGTGATTCACTTTTTTTTTTAATTATGTATATTTTAGTATTTAAAAAGATTTCTTCACATTTTCAAACAGTCCATTTATATTTTCCAACTGGGCTAAACATTTGGGTGAGTTTTTTTCTCACCTGCGTAGCCTCGTTTTACTGCCAAAAATAGAATTAAACCATCTAACATGCTGACCAGACCGGACATGTCGCGTGCGCGAGCATTGCAAAATACATTTTGAAATCCATGTTGTTCAATTATTGCACCCACACTGCTCTCGCGTGACAACGAGCGTCTGCATTGCCAAGGGCTAAAATAGAAGTCATTCCTATTTCTGACACAGATCGCACTGCAAGTCCTGCCTCTCCCATCTCCTCATTGGATTGGCTTATAGAAGCAGATACCCACGTGCAATCTCCTCATTGGTTATACCCACGTGGGTGATTGAAAGACGAACTGTTTTGCCGGTTGTTGTGGGAATACTATGAAAGTTTAGATGCCAATCACCAAATAAGTTCAAAGATGAAAAAGTCTGGAAGGAGGAGAGATGACTAGAAACGATTCGGTTGACCGTTTTATGTGTGGATTAATTGTCGGAGTAGAGGACCTTGTGCATTTCAGGTAAAATAACAACTCAATGTTTATATCCCAGGACAAATTAGCTAGCAACAGCAAGCTAGCTAAATAGGACAAATTAGCTTGCATGTGCAAGCTAGCTAGCTAAATTGCCATACATGTTTAATGCTTTTCGACCTGTCCCCAAATGAATGTCATTGGTTCAGAATTTGTTTTGATATTTTAACCTGCGTGTCGTGATCACGTTTGGTGTGGGGGGACAAAATATATTTATGCACGATGGCGCACAATGGCACACGCACGCAGCCAGTTTGGGTTCCGTGTAAGTGTTCAGCGAAATAACAACACAATGTCAAATACAGGTAGTGTAACAGTCCTGACCTGTTTTATGTTGTTTTTATGTGTTTATGGTCAGGGCGTTAGTTTTGGGTGGGCAGTCTATGTTATTTGTTTCTATGTTGGTTTTGGTTTGCCTGGTATGGCTCTTGATTAGAGGCAGGTGGTTTGCGTTTTCCTCTAATCAAGAGTCATATTTAGGTAGGGCATTCTCACTGTTTGTTGGTGGGTGATTGTCTCCTGTGATGTCTTCGTCGTTGTCGATGTATTTCACTTTCGGGACTGTTTGGCTGTTCGTGTGTTTTGATGTACGTTCCTGTCCGTAAGTTTACGTTATGTAATGTGAGTTTATGTTCAGGTTTCGTTCTACGTCGTTTTGTTATTTTGTAAGTTTTGAAAGTATTTTGTTTTGTTTCGTGTTGCCATCAGTTCATCATTTATAAATAAAAGATGGCTTATTTCCCTGACTCCGCATTTTGGTCTGAAGATCCTTCTCTCCTCACCTCATCTGAGGATGAGGAAAGCGACAGCCTTAACAGAATCACCCACCAACAAACAGAGACCAAGCGGTATGGGAATGCTCGACGGAGCAACAGGAACTTCTGGACTTGGGAGGAGATCTTGGACGGTAGAGGACCTTGGGCTCAACCAGGGGAATATCGCCGTCCAAAGGAGAGAAAGGAGCAATGGACATGGGACGATGTTTTGGATGGAAAGGGTGTCTACACATGGGAGGAGATCCTAGCTGGTAGAGATCGCCTCCCATGGGAACAGCTGGAGGCACTGAGGAGAGCGGAGGCTACCGGAGAGAGGAACCGGAGCTATGAGGGAACGCGTCTGGCACGGAAGCCGAAAAAGCCCGTAAGTAATTCCCAAAAATTTCTTGGGGGGGGGCTAGGAGGTGGTGGGCCAAGGGCAGGTAGGAGACCTGCGCCCACTTCCCAGGCTTACCGTGGAGAGCGGGAGTACGGGCAGGCGCCGTGTTACGCAGTAGAGCGCACGGTGTCTCCTGTACGAGTGCATAGCCCAGTGCGGGTTATTCCACCTCCCCGCACTGGTAGGGCTAGATTGAGTATTGAGCCAGGTGTCATGAGGCCGGCTCAACGCGTCTGGTCTCCAGTGCGTCTCCTCGGGCCGGCATACATGGCACCTGCCTTACGCATGGTTTCCCCGGTTCGCCTACATAGGCCGGTGCGGGTTATTCCACCTCCCCGCACTGGTCGGGCAACCGGGAGCATTCAACCAGGTAAGGTTGGGCAGGCTCAATGCTCAAGAGTGCCAGTACGTCTCCACGGTCCGGTATTTCCGGCACCACCTCCCCGCCCCAGCCTAGTACCTACAGTGTATACACTACGCACTAGGCTACCAGTGCGTATCCTGAGCCCTGTTCCTCCTCCACGCACTCTCCCTGTAGTGCGTGTATCTAGCCCGGTGCCTCCAGTTCCGGGTCCACGCACTAAGCTACCTGTGCGTCTCCAGAGCCCTGAACCCACTGTATCTTCTCCCCCTACTAATCCTGATGTGCTTGTCCTCAGCCCGGTGTCACCAGTGCCGGTACCACGCATCAGGGATAGAGTAGGCTTTGAGAATACAGTGTGCCCTGTCCCTGCTCCCCGCACTAGTAGGAAGGTGCTTATCATTAGCACGGTGCCTCCAGTTCCGGCACCACGCACCAGGTCTACAGTGCGCCGTATCCGGCCAGAGCCATCCGTCTCAACAGCGCCATCTGAGCCATCCGTCTCCCCAGCGCCATCTGAGCCATCCGTCTCCCCAGCGCCATCTGAGCCATCCGTCTCCCCAGCGCCATCTGAGCCATCCGTCTCCCCAGCGCCGTCTGAGCCATCCGTCTGCCAGGAGCCTGCAAAGCCGCCCGTCTGCCATGAGCCTGCAAAGCCGCCCGTCTGCCATGAGCCTACAGAGCCGTCAGCCAGACAGGAGCCGCTAGAGCCATCAGCCAGACAGGAGCCGCTAGAGCCGTCAGCCAGACAGGATCTGCCAGAGCCGCCAACCAGACAGGATCTGCCAGAGCCGCCAACCAGACAGGATCTGCCAGAGCCGCCAACCAGACAGGATCTGCCAGAGCCGCCAACCAGACAGGATCTGCCAGAGCCGCCAACCAGACAGGATCTGCCAGAGCCGCCAACCAGACAGGATCTGCCAGAGCCGCCAGCGAGCCATGAGCAGCCAGAGCCGTCAGAGAGCCATGAGCAGCCAGAGCCGTCAGAGAGCCATGAGCAGCCAGAGCCGTCAGAGCGCCATGAGCAGCCAGAGCCGTCAGAGCGCCATGAGCGTCGAGAGCCGTCAGCCTGCCATGAGCGTCGAGAGCCGTCAGCCTGCCATGAGCGTCGAGAGCCGTCAGCCTGCCATGAGCGTCGAGAGCCGTCAGCCTGCCATGAGCGTCGAGAGCCGTCAGCCTGCCATGAGCGTAGAGAGCCGTCAGTCTGCCATGAGTGTCGAGAGCCGTCAGCCTGCATGGACCTGCCAGAGCCGTCCAGCCAGGACCTGCCAGAGCCGTCCAAACAGGACCTGCCAGAGTCCTTCAGCCGGGATCTGCCCCTTGTCCCGGTGTTGCCCCTTGTCCCGGTGCTGCCCGTTGTCCCGGTGCTGCCCCTTGCCCCGGTGCTGCCCCTTGTCCCGGTGCTGCCCCTTGTCCCGGTGCTGCCCCTTGTCCCGGTGCTGCCCCTTGTCCCGGTGCTGCCCCTTGTCCCGGTGCTGCCCCTTGTCCCGGTGCTGCCCCTTGTCCCGGTGCTGTCCCTTGTCCCGGTGCTGTCCCTTATTCCGGTGCTGGTCCTTATCCTGGTGCTGCCCCTTGTTCCGGTGCTGCCCCTTGTCCCGGTGCTACCCCTTGTCCCGGTGCTGCCCATTGTCCCGGTGCTGCCCCTTGTTCCGGTGCTGGCCGTTTATTTAGGGGAGGGTAGTGTTAGGGTGGTCATTAGAAGGGGTAGACAGAAGAGGGGAGTGACTATGTTGGTATGGGGACAGCGTCCTGAGCCGGAACCACCACCGTGGTCAACTGCCCACCCGGACCCTCCCCTGGACTTTGTGCTGGTGCGCCCGGCGTTCGCACCTTGAGGGGGGGGTACTGTAACAGTCCTGACCTGTTTTATGTTGTTTTTATGTGTTTATGGTCAGGGCGTTAGTTTTGGGTGGGCAGTCTATGTTATTTGTTTCTATGTTGGTTTTGGTTTGCCTGGTATGGCTCTTGATTAGAGGCAGGTGGTTTGCGTTTTCCTCTAATCAAGAGTCATATTTAGGTAGGGCATTCTCACTGTTTGTTGGTGGGTGATTGTCTCCTGTGATGTCTTCGTCGTTGTCGATGTATTTCACTTTCGGGACTGTTTGGCTGTTCGTGTGTTTTGATGTACGTTCCTGTCCGTAAGTTTACGTTATGTAATGTGAGTTTATGTTCAGGTTTCGTTCTACGTCGTTTTGTTATTTTGTAAGTTTTGAAAGTATTTTGTTTTGTTTCGTGTTGCCATCAGTTCATCATTTATAAATAAAAGATGGCTTATTTCCCTGACTCCGCATTTTGGTCTGAAGATCCTTCTCTCCTCACCTCATCTGAGGATGAGGAAAGCGACAGCCTTAACAGGTAGCCTTGTCAAATAATTAACATCCAATCACATTAACCGTTACTCTCTCGTGGGACACCTTCTATATTGTGCAGACATTTAGAAACTAAACATAACAATTTGAAAAATTAGCCACAAGAGTTTTTTGAGCGCAAATAAAGGTGACTTTCGAGTAGTAAGACATGTATAAAAGCAACAGATACCACTAATAAGAAGGGGCTAGAAGCATCTTATATGGTGAGCTACCGAGTGGCTAGGACAGGCAAGCTTTTCTGTCTGCATTAACAAGGACAACTGTCACGTTCCTGACCTGTTTTATGTTGTTTGGTATGTGTTTAATTGGTCAGGGCGTGAGTTGGGGTGGGTAGTTTATGTTATGTGTTTTCTATGTTGGGTTAATGGTTTGCCTGGTATGGTTCTCAATTGGAGGTCAGGTGTTTTACGTTTCCTCTGATTGAGAGTCATATTAAGGTAGGTTGTTCTCACTGTTTGTTTGTGGGTGATTGTTCCTGTGTCTGTGTTTTCCACATGGGACTGTTTCGTTTGTTCGTTCATTTGAGGTAGTCTGTTCCTGTTCGTGCGTTCTTCGTCTATATGTAAGTTCGTTTGTTTCAGGTCTGTTGCCTTCGTTTATTGTTTTGTAGTTTGTTCTAGTGTTTTCGTGTTTCGTCTGTCTGTTTAAATAAATCGTTATGTATTCATCACCCGCTGCGCCTTGGTCCGTTCATACACCACAAGACGAACGTTACAGAATCACCAACCAAACCCGGATCAAGCAGCGGGTTAACGGGCAGCAGCGACAGCAGCAGTGGGTCAAGGAGGAATGGACATAGGAGGAGATTCTGGACGGAGAAGGACCCTGGGAAGAGCCAGAGGAGTGTCGCCTCCCCAAAGCGGAGCTGGAGGCATTTAAAGTGGAGAGGCGGCATTATGAGGCGCTAGCAAGGTAGAGCGGCTGGAAGTCCGAGAGGCTCACCCAAAAATTTATTGGGGGGGGGGGATAAAGGGTAGTGTGGCGAAGTCAGGTAGGAGACCTGCGCCAACTTCCCGGGCTTACCGTGGAGAGCGAGAGTACGGGCAGACACCGTGTTACGGAGTAGAGCGCATGGTGTCTCCTGTACGTGTTCATAGCCCGGTGCGGGTTATTCCACCTCCCAGCACTAGCCGGGCTAGAGTGAGCATTGAGCCAAGTACCATGAAGCCGGCTCAACATATCTGGCCTCCAGTACGTCTCCTCGGGCCGGTGTACATGGCACCAGCCTTACGCATGGTGTCCCCGGTTCGCCAACACGCCCAGTGCGGGTTATTCCACCTCCCCGCACTGGACGGGCTACGGGGTGCATGCAACCAGGTAAGGTTGGGCAGGCTCAGTGCTCAAGGGAGCCAGTACGCCTGCACGGTCCGGTATATCCGGCGCCACCTTCCCGCTCCAGCCCAGTACCTCCAGTTCCGGCATCACGCACCAAGCCTCCTGTGCGTCTCCAGAGCCCTGTACGCACTGTTCCTGCTCCCCGCACTCGCCCTGAGGTGCATGCCCTCAGCCCGGTACCACCAGTGCCGGTACCACGCACCAGGCCTATAGTGCGCATCGAGAGTCCAGTGTGCCCTGTTCCTGCTCCCCGCACTAGCCTTAAGGTGCGTGTCTCCAGTCCGGTACCACCTATTCCGGCACCACGCACTAGGCCTACTGTGCGCCTCAGCAGGTCAGAGTCGGCCGTCTGCCCAACGCCGCCTGCACTGCTCATCTGCCCAGCATTGTCTGAGCCATCCGTCTGCCCAGAGCCGTCTGAGTCATCCGTCTGTCCAGCGCCGTCTGAGCCATCCGTCTGTCCAGCGCCGTCTGAGCCATCCGTCTGTCCAGCGCCGTCTGAGCCATCCGTCTGTCCAGCGCCGTCTGAGCCATGCGTCTGCCACGAGCCATTAGAGCCGCCCGTCTGTCCCGAGCCATTAGAGCCGTCCGTCAGTCAGGAGCTACCAGAGCCGCCAGCCAGTCAGGAGCTGCCAGAGCCACCAGCCAGTCAGGAGCTGCCAGAGCCGCCAGCCAGTCAGGAGCTGCCAGAGCCGCCAGCCAGTCAGGAGCGGCCAGAGCCGCCAGCCAGTCAGGAGCGGCCAGAGCCGCCAGCCAGTCAGGAGCTGCCAGAGCCGCCAGCCATTCAGGAGCTGCCAGAGCCGCCAGCCAGTCAGGAGCTGCCAGAGCTGCCCTCCAGTCTTGAGCTGCCCTCTAGGTCATGAGCTGCCTTCCAGTCATGAGCTGCCTTCCAGTCATGAGCTGCCTTCCAGTCATGAGCTGCCCTACAGTCATGAGCTGCCCTACAGTCATGAGCTGCCCTACAGTCCGGAGCTGCCACTCAGTCCGGAGCTGCCACTCAGTCCGGAGCTGCCACTCAGTCCGGAGCTGCCACTCAGTCCGGAGCTGCCACTAGTCCAGAGTTGTCCCTCTGTACTGAGCTACCTCTTTGTCCTGAGCTACCTCTTTGTCCTGAGCTACCTCTCTGTCCTGAGTTGTCTCCTCTATTTAGGAGGGGCGTTGGTGAAGGTTCCTGGACCATGGTCGGGGGCGAGGGTCGCCACTCTAGGGACGCTAAGGAGAGGGACAAAGACAGTGGTGGAGTGGTGTCCTCGTCCACCGCCGGAGCCGCCACCGCGGACAGATGCCCACCCAGACCCTCCCCTTGAGTTTTAGGGGTGCGCCCGGAGTTCGCACCTTGAGGGGGGGGGGGGGGTTCTGTCACGTTCCTGACCTGTTTTCTGTTGTTTGGTCTGTGTTTAATTGGTCAGGGCGTGAGTTGGGGTGGGTAGTCTATGTTATGTGTTTTCTATGTTGGGTTAATGGTTTGCCTGGTATGGTTCTCAATTAGAGGTCAGGTGTTTTACGTTTCCTCTGATTGAGAGCCATATTAAGGTAGGTTGTTCTCACTGTTTGTTTGTGGGTGATTGTTCCTGTGTCTGTGTTTTCCACATGGGACTGTTTCGTTTGTTTGTTCGTTTGAGGTAGTCTGTTCCTGTTCGTGCGTTCTTCGTCTATATGTAAGTTTGTTTGTTTTAGGTCTGTTGCCTTCGGTAATTGTTTTGTAGTTTGTTCTAGTGTTTTCGTGTTTCGTCTGTCTGTTTAAATAAATCGTTATGTATTCATCACCCGCTGCACCTTGGTCCGTTCATGCACCACAAGACGAACGTTACAACAACACACAGGTCTTTCCATCATTGTATGATGTTTTGTGTGCAAATGAACTCAAGCTTACGGAAAATATCAAAGGTGTTATACCGAAGCACCGGAGTTAGCTGGGTGAGCAATTACGCAGGCACCTTCCCAAAACGGACGACACAAACAACTGGATTCGTTATTCCTTTCATGCCCTGCCTCCAGTCCACTTACCGATATCTGAACAAGAAAGCCTCATCGAAATTGCAACAAGCGGTTCTTTGAAAACTTAATTTAATCAGAAGCCACTGCCAGATTTCTGGATAGGGTTGTTTCTTGCCTTGGCATATTGCGCTGTTAAGACACGGATGCCCTTTGAGAGTGGATTCTCGGCCCTCACTAGCATGAAAACTAAATACAGGCACAGACTGTGTGTGGATAAGGATTTAAGACTGAGACTCTCTCCAATACAACCCAACATTGCAGAGTTATGTGCATCATTTCAAGCACACCCTTCTCATTAACCTGTGGTGAGTTATTCACCATTTTTGAAGAACAAATAAAGTTCTATATGTAAGATGGTTAAATAAAGAGCCAAATTATTGATTATTGTTATATGATTATTTGTGCCCTGGTCCTATAAGAGCTCTTTGTCACTTCCCATGAGCCGTGTTGTGACAAAAACTCATTCTTATGTTTAATAAATGTATCGTATAGTATGTGTGTGGCAGGCTTACAATGATGGCAAAAAAACAACATTCGAGAGTGCGCTGACCCTGGTGCTAGAGGGGGTACGCAGCTGGAGTGTCACGTTCTGACCATAGTTCTTTTGTATTTTCTTTGTTTTTGTGTGGTCAGGGCGTGAGTTGGGTGGGTTATCTATGTTTTGTGTTTCTATGTTGGGTTTGTCATTTGGTCTGATATGGTTGTCAATCAGAGGCAGGTGTTTGTCATTGTCTCTGATTGGGAACCATATTTAGGTAGCCTGTTTTGTCTTTTGGTTTGTGGGTGTTTGTCTTCCGTGTCAGTGTTTGTCGCCACACGGTACTGTTTCGTTTGTTCACTTCGTTTATTGTTCTGTTCCAGTGTTCAGTTTTGTTTATTAAAAAGACATGAACACTTACACTGTCTTGTTTGCAATGAAACGGTCGTTGTTTACGAATCATTAAATCTTAGACATGCTTATGAATCTAAGCATGGAACTTTAAAAAGTTAGCTTTCCATCAAGACAGAGGCTCGACCACCCTATAACAATTGAAGCTTCTATTGCTTAACCCAACAACAGAAGTGCTTCCCTAAAAACTGCCTGGGTTTAAACATCTCTTTCTGAAAGTGAAACGTTCAATTAATAGGGACAGAATAGTCAATTTCTTGTCTGATCGAATATTGAAGGCTGCAGCTCAGCTTCAGAATGTCAAAGAGATTAATCAATATCCCCACATGCATTTGAGTCACATCTTTCGTGGGCATTTTAAAGCTTATTTCTAGCATAAGGCATCACGGAGTTAAGCATTGTTATTGAACGCAAAATATAAAGCCAACAATACAGTAGATATTGTTTTAGACTTTAACAAAGGGTATATAGCATACCCTCACTCAATTCGAGCCCTGGTTTTAACCACAGAGGTATTTAAGGAGTGCATGGTGTCAGTATTGGATGATTTGGCTATACCAACAAATCTATGGCAAGCATAATTATGTCTGTCAAATAGGTAGGCCTACCTCTTATTTTTTTGAATAGGAAGAAATAGGCTCCAACAAAGACCTCTTGGTGTTAGTGAAGTCGAATTAAAATGAAGACAGTTGTTGAAATTAATTACTTTCAGCGCCATTTGCTGTCCATCACTGTTTGATTATGCTGCAGTCACTCCAAAGCCTGCTTGCCTTTTTAGTTGACTTTCTCCTGCACTCTCTCTCCTCATTAACTGAAGTTAACAATTTAAAAAGTGTCTGTCTCATGACATTGTAATACATGTGGTCTCCAGTCTATGGTCTACAGAAAAACAACATAGGCTACTACTCTTTCTACCGTAGGCTACATGATTTATGTTCAATTAATTTGACTGAGCTTTGGTGGAGCGCCGCTGAGCTGCACCTCTCCAACAGCACCCTAGAGAGGCACGCAGGTCATGGGCAAGCTAAATATTGTGTGCCCCTGCCTTTGGCAAAGTGGGCACTGCTTTTCATGGGGCGGCATGAGCACTCACCTAAATAGCCCTTATGCCACTGGGTGAGAGAACCTATCATTCTTTTTGGGCAAAATAATGTGAAGTGTTATGTGTTGTTGGAGGTGCGTCTTGGTCACTTTAGCTCGGAAAATGCTGCCGTCTTCAAACTGTCGCTCTAGGTAAATGCCTAATCCTGCCTAATGGGCGGGCCGGCCATATGGCGAAATACTATTGACATTACTTGAAACAATTGCATGAGACAGCTGACAGGTCATGGGAGACACTGCTCCTGAATGGATTTAGATTTTTTGAATATTGATAGTGGCAATTGGGATGTCAAGTGTTCAATGTCTCAATGGCAAAATACTTGCAGACTCTACTGATCACTATTGAACACATCAGTAAGTGGCCACTTGATTAAGGGCTTAGGGGCAGAGTCTTCGTACAGCTTGCATTGGTGTTAGCTATGCTAGCTAGCTAGCTAGCTAACTAGTACTCACACCTAGCTAGCTTAGCTAACATACTTAGCACACCCAGATAGGAAGGCTACATCCAAACATTGTCAGGACGTGCTTATACGACATACAGTGCCTTCGGAAGGTACTCAGACCCCTTGACTTTTTCCACATTTTGTTACATTACAGCCTTATTCTAAAATTGATTAAATAAAAACTATTCTTCAGCAATCTACACACAATACCCCACAAAGACAAAGCAAAAAAATAAATAATAATTTGCAAATTATATTAAATATAAGAAACAGAAATACCTTATTTTCATGAGTATTCAGACCCTTTGCTATGACACTTGAAATTGAGCTCAGGGGCATCCTGTTTCCATTGATAATCTGTGAGATGTTTCTACAACTTGATTGGTCCATCTGTGGTAAATTCAATTGATTGAACATGATTTGGAAAGGCCCAAATCTATCCATATAAGGTTGACAGTGCATGTCAGAGCAAAAACCAAGCTATGAGGTCGAAGGAATTGTCCGTGGAGCTCCGAGACTTGTGTCGAGGCACAGATCTGGGGAAGGGTACCAAAACATTTCTGCAGCAGTGAAGGTCGCGAAGAACACAGTGACCTCCATCATTCTTAAATGGAAGAAGTTGAGCCTCCCGGGTGGCGCAGTGGTCTAAGGCACTGCATCGTGCTAGCTGTGCCACCAGAGATTCTGGGTTTGAGCCCAGGCTCTGTCGTATCCGGCCGCGACCGGGAGGCCCATGGGGCGACGCACAATTGGCCCAGTGTCGTCCGGGTTAGGGAGGGTTTGGCCGGCAGGGATATCCTTGTCTCACCGCGCACTAGCGACTCCTGTGGCGGGCCGGGCGTCGTGCACTCCGACCAGGTCGCCAGGTGTACGGTGTTTCCTCTGACACATTGGTGCGGCTGGCTTCCGGGTTGGATGTGCATTGTCAAGAAGCAGTGCAGCTAAGTTGGGTTGTGTTTCGGAGCACGCATGGCTCTCAACCTTTGCCTCTCCCGAGTCCGTACGGGAATTGCAGCGATAAGACAAGACTGTAACTACTACCAATTGGATACCACGAAATTGGGGAGAAGAAAAGGGGTAAAAAATGTCTCTGGTCTGATGAAACCAAGATTGAGCTGTTTGGTCTGAATGCCAAGCATCACGTCTGGAGGAAACCTGGCACCATCCCTACGGTAAAGCATGGTGGTGGCTGCATTATGTTGTGGGGAGGTTTTTCAGAGGCAGGGACTGGGAGACTAGTCAGGATTGAGGAAAAGATGAACGGAGAAAAGTACAGAGATCCTTGATGAAAACCTGCTCTAGAGCGCTCAGGTCCTCAGACTGGGGGCAAAGGTTCACCTTCCAATAGGACAAATACCTTAAGCACACAGCGAAGACAACGCAGGAGTGGCTTCAAATCAAATCAACTTGTATTGGTCACATACACATATTTAGCAACTGTTATTGCGGGTGTAATGAAAAATGCTTCTGTTTCTAGCTCCAACAGTGCATTAGTATCTAACGGTGCAGTAGTATCTAAAAACAATTCACAACAATAGACACAAATATAAAAATAAAAGATTAGCGTTAAGAAATATATAAATATTAGATTGAGCAATGCTGGAGTGGCATTGATTAAAATACAGTAGAAAAGAATACAGTATATACATATAAGCTGAGTAAAGCGGTATGTAAACATTATTTAAACATTATTGAAGTGACTAATGTTCCATCATTAAAGTGGCCAGTGATTTCAAGTCTATGTATATAGGGGGTTGTGTAACCGGGTGGAAGCCAGCTAGTGATGGCTATTTAAGAGTTTAACAGTAACATCTTCACATAGATGCTATTTTTCAGTCTCTCGGTTCCAGCTTTGATGCACCTGCACTGACCTTGCCTTCTGGATAATAGCGGGGTGAACAGGCCGTGGCTCTGTGGTTAATGTCTTTGATGATCTTTTTGGCCTTCCTGTGACATTGGGTGCTGTAGGTGTCCTGGAGGGCAGGTAGTTTGTCCCCGGTGATGCGTTGGGCTGACCGCACCACTCTCTGGAGAGCCTTGCGGTTGCGGGCGGTGCAGTTGCCGTACCAGGTGGTGATTAGGCCCGACAGGATGCTCTCAATTGTGCATCTAAAAGTTTGTGGGTTTTAGGAGCCAAGCCAAATTTCTTCAGCCTCCTAAGGTTGAAGTGGCTCTGTTGCGCCTTCTTCACCACACTGTCTATGTTGACATTTCAGATCGTCAGGGATGTGTATGCCAGGGAACTTCAAGCTTTCCGCCTTCTCCACAGCGGTCCCGTCGATGTGGATAGAGTCGTGCTCCCTCTGCTGTTTCCTGAAGTCCACTATCAGCTCCTTTGTTTTGTTGACATTGAGTGAGAGGTTATTTTCCTGGCACCACTCTCCCAGGGCCCTCACCTCCTCCCTGTAGGCTGTCTCGTCATTATTGGTAATCAGGCCTAGTACTGTTGTGTCATCTGCAAACTTGATGACTGAGTTGGAGGCGGGTGACCAGGGAGTACAGGGGGGGGGGGGGCTGAGCAGGGACCCTTATGGGCCCCTGTGTTGAAGATCAGCAAAATTAAAGTGTTTCCTACCTTCAGGAAGTCCAGGACCCAGTTGCATTGTAATGAGATCTGTGTGTAGCTGGTGTAGAGGAGTCAGGCGCAGGACAGCAGATATGAGTAAATAAACCTACTTTACTCAACATACAAATGCAATACAGAAAAAGAGAGCCCACATTAATGGACCTTACTACATACAAACAATTACTCACAAACAGACATGGGGGAACAGAGGGTTAAATAATGAACAAGTAATTGGGGAATTGAAACCAGGTGTGTAAGACAAAGACAAAACAAATGGATAATGAAAAGTGGATCGGTGATGGCTAGAAGGCCGGTGACGTCGACCGCCGTACGCCGCCCGAACAAGGAGAGGGACCAACTTCGGCGGAAGTCGTGACATGCATAGTGTGGGGTTCAGTCCCAGGCCTCCAAGCTTAATGATGAGCTTGGAGGGTAATATCAAATAATTTCAAATCAAATATATTTATAACGCCCTTCTTACATCAGCTGATATATCTAAGTGCTGTACAGAAACCCAGCCTAAAACCCCAAACAGCAAGCAATGCAGGTGTAGAAGCACGGTGGCTAGGAAAAACTCCCTAGAAAGGCCAAAACCTAAGAAGAAACCTAGAGAGGAACCAGGCAATGAGGGGTGGCCAGTCCTCTTCTGGCTGTGCCGGGTGGAGATTATAACAGAACATGGCCAAGATGTTCAAATGTTCATAAATGACCAGCATTGTCAAATAATAGTAATCACAGTGAACAGGTCAGGGTTCCATAGCCACAAGTAGAACAGTTGAAACTGGAGCAGCAGCACGACCAGGTGGACTGGGGACAACAAGGAGTCATCATGCCAGGTAGTCAGTCCTGAGGCATGATCCTAGGGCTCAGGTCCTCCGAGAGAGAGAAAGAAAGAAAGAGAGAAATAGAGAATTAGAGCATACTTAAATTCACACAGGACACCGGATAAGACAGGAGAAATACTCCAGATATGACAGACTGAGCCTATTCCCCCGACACAAACTACTGCAGCATAAATACTGGAGGCTGAGACAGGAGGGGTCAGGAGACACTGTGTCCCCATCCGATGATACCCCCAGACAGGGCCAAACAGGCAGGATATAACCCCACCCACTTTGCTAAAGCACAGCCCCCACACCACGAGACAGATATCATCAATCACCAACTTACCATCCTGAGACAAGGCCGAGTATAGCTCACAAAGATCTCCGCCACGGCACAACCCATGGGGGGGGGCGCCAACCCAGACAGGAAGACCACGTCAGTGACCCAACCCACTCAAGTGACGCACCCCTCCTGGGGACGGCATGAAAGAGCACCAGTAAGCCAGTGACTCAGCCCCTGTAATAGGGTTAGAGGCAGAGAATCCCAGTGGAGAGAGGGGAACCGGCCAGGCAGAGACAGCAAGGGTGGTTCGTTGCTCCAGAGCCTTTCCGTTCACCTTCACACTCCTGGGCCAGACTACACTCAATTATATGACCCACTGAAGAGATGAGTCTTCAGTAGAGACTTAAAGGTTGAGACCGAGTCTACGTCTCTCACATGGGTAGGCAGACCATTCCATAAAAATTGAGCTCTATAGGAGAAAGCCCTGCCTCCAGCTGTTTGCTTAGAAATTCTAGAGACAATTAGGAGGCCTGCGTCTTGTGACCGTAGCGTACGTGTAGATGGCGTAGCAGTGTAGGCGTGTTTTGTTTCGTCCTCTCGTGTATTTTTGTATTTTTCGTATTTTTTGTATATATTATTTGTATATGTATAAAAAAAAAAATCTCTATCTCTTTTCGATTTTTAATTTGATTATACCTTCCGGTAACCTACCTCACCCAATGTGATATGGAATCGCTATTATTTTTTAACTTTGCAACACATTCAAGAACCTCCAGTAGCTAACCAGCTAATCAGCTACAAGCTATTTAGTCATTTTTAGCCACTGCTAGCAGCTTTTACCTTCTGCACAGACACCAGCCCTGTTATTAGCCTGGATATTACTCACTAATTTAACAGCATCGGACTGTCTCTCCACAACAACGCAGGATTCCTGCCGTAATCCCTGAGCCACTACTTCTGATCCTCACAGCTAGTTTGCAGCTAGCGCCACTGCCACGAAGCTAGCACCAGTTAGCAAACAAAATTATACAATACCTCTTTCGCCATCTGGCTTGGATTCTCTGTCGACACGGCGCCCCGCCGCACCACCACGTCTGGTCTGCCGACGAATACCCCATCCGCTGTGCCCTCAACCGGCCTCCGTCTGAGCAGACCTCCTCCGTCTGAGCAGACCACCCCCGGGCTAATAACTTTAAACGCCACGTGCTAGCGTAGTGGCGGCCTCCCTGCTCTATCTACGGCTGCCCCCTGGACACTATGATCACTTGGCTACATAGCTGATGCCTGCTCGACTGTCCATTAATTCACGGTACTCCATTTTGTTTATTTGTGTTTTATCTGTCGGCTCTGTGTTTTAACTCAGGCTCTGTGTGTAGTTAATCCGACCCTCTCTGCCTAGTCATCTAGTCATCGCCATTTTACCTGCTGTTGCTGTGTTAGCTGACTAGCTGCTGTTATCTCACCTGTTGTTTTAGCTAGCTCTCCCAATCAAGACCTGCAATTACTTTATGCCTTACTGTATGTCTCTCTCAAATATCAATATGCCTTGTATACTGTTGTTCAGGCTAGTTATCATAGTTTTGGTTTGCAATGGAGCCCGTAGTTCCACTCCCCGTACCTCTGATACCTCCTTTGTCCCACCTCCCACACATGTGGTGACCTCACCCATTGTGACCAGCATGTCCAGAGATACAACCTCTCTTATCATCACCGAGTGCCTGGGCTTGCCTCCGCTGTATCCGTGCCCCACCATACCCCTGTCTGCACATTATGCCCAGAATCTATTCTACCACTTCCTGTTGAATCTGCAGACGTGTTGCTGTGCGTTTTGTTGCTGTGCGTTTTGCTGCCAACTTTACTTTACTTTGCTAGCTGACAACTTTACGTTTTTTGTTTTGTTTCTGTTTTTAATTACCGTTTATATTTTTAGTTTTTCCATCGCAACTTTTTTCCCTCATTCAACTTTTTCACTCCGGACGCTTTATCTGGACATGGTTCGTCAACACCTTCAACAGCCGAAGCTAAGTAGTAACATTAACATGATGTCTTCTAATTGCAGTCGCTGTACTCATAATATACAGGAGAACGATCGCCTTACGGCGAAAATAGCTGTGCTGCAAGCCCAGCTTCAGACGCAATCGTTAGGCAAGGGTAATTTCAGTGTAGGAAAGGAAGAAACAGCGTCTGTGCCACCAGTAAGTACAGATAGTAACGTTAGTATAAATCCCCCCGCACAGTCCCCGCAGCCGGACAACTTTCTCATGGCTTCTGGAGGGAAATGCTGTTGGAATGCTCAACCGGTGTCGCTCATTCAGCCGACAGAAACTTTCAACCGGTTTTCCCCATTATGTAGCGAGTCGGAGTCTGAGTCTGAGTCTTCTCTTGTCTCTACTCCTCCCGTTACGGGGTCTGAGACGCCGAAGGCTCCCACCATTAGCTCTGACAAATTGAAAACCCTAGTCATTGGCGACTCCATTACCCGCAGTATTAGACTTAAAACGAATCACCCAGCGATCATACACTGTTTACCAGGGGGCAGGGCTACCGAGGTTAAGGCTAATCTTAAGATGGTGCTGGCTAAAGCTAAATCTGGCGAGTGTAGAGAGTATAGAGATATTGTTATCCACGTCGGCACCAACGATGTTAGGATGAAACAGTCAGAGGTCACCAAGTGCAACATAGCTTCAGCGTGTAAATCAGCTAGAAAGATGTGTCGGCATCGAGTAATTGTCTCTGGCCCCCTCCCAGTTAGGGGGAGTGACGAGCTCTACAGCAGAGTCTCAGCACTCAATCGCTGGTTGAAAACTGTTTTCTGCCCCTCCCAAAAGATAGAATTTGTAGATAATTGGCCCTCTTTCTGGGACTCACCCACAAACAGGACCAAGCCTGACCTGCTGAGGAGTGACGGACTCCATCCTACCTGGAGGGGTGCTCTCATCTTATCTACCAACATAGATAGGGCTCTAACTCCTTTAGCCCCACAATGAAATAGGGTGCAGGCCAGGCAGCAGGCTGTTAGCCAACCTGCCAGCTTAGTGGAGTCTGCCAATAGCACAGTCAGTGTAGTCAGCTCAGCCATACCCATTGAGACTGTGTCTGTGCCTCGACCTAGGTTGGGCAAAACTAAACATGGCGGTGTTCGCCTTAGCAATCTTATTAGGATAAAGACCTCCTCCATTCCTGCCATTATTGAAAGAGATCGTGATACCTCACATCTCAAAATAGGGTTACTTATTGTTAGATCCCTCACTTCAAAGGCAGTCATAGTCAATGAACTAATCACTGATCATAATCTTGATGTGATTGGCCTGACTGAAACATGGCTTAAGCCTGATGAATTTACTGTGTTAAATGAGGCCTCACCTCCTGGTTACACTAGTGACCATATCCCCCGTGCATCCCGCAAAGGCGGAGGTGTTGCTAACATTTACGATAGCAAATTTCAATTTACAAAAAAAAAAATGGCGTTTTCGTCTTTTGAGCTTCTAGTCATGAAATCTATGCAGCCTACTCAATCACTTTTTATAGCTACTGTTTACAGGCCTCCTGGGCCATATACAGCGTTCCTCTCTGAGTTTCCTGAATTCCTATCAGACCTTGTAGTCATAGCAGATCATATTCTAATTTTTGGTGATTTTAATATTCACATGGAGAAGTCCACAGACCCACTCCAAAGGTCTTTCGGAGCCATCATCGACTCAGTGGGTTTTGTCCAACATGTCTCTGGACCTACTCACTGCCACAGTCATACTCTGGACCTAGTTTTGTCCCATGGAATAAATGTTGTAGATCTTAATGTTTTTCCACATAATCCTGGACTATCGGACCACCATTTTATTACGTTTGCAATCGCAACAAATAATCTGCTCAGACCCCAACCAAGGAGCATCAAAAGTCGTGCTATAAATTCTCAGACAACACAAAAATTCCTTGATGCCCTTCCAGACTCCTTCTTCTTACCCAAGGACGTCTTTGGACAAAAATCAGTTAACCACTTAACTGAGGAACTCAATTTAACCTTGCGCAATACCCTAGATGCAGTTGCACCCCTAAAAACGAAAAACATTTGTCATAAGAAACTAGCTCCCTGGTATACAGAAAATACCCGAGCTTTGAAGCAAGTTTCCAGGAAATTGGAACGGAAATGGCGCCACACCAAACTGGAAGTCTTCCGACTAGCTTGGAAAGACAGTACCGTGCAGTACCGAAGAGCCCTCACTGCTGCTCGATCATCCTACTTTTCCAACTTAATCGAGGAAAATAAGAACAATCCAAAATTTCTTTTTGATACTGTTGCAAAGCTAACTAAAAAGCAGCATTCCCCAAGAGAGGATGGCTTTCACTTCAGCAGTAATAAATTCATTTCTTTGAGGAAAAGATCATGACCATTAGAAAGCAAATTACGGACTACTCTTTGAATCTGCGTATTCCTCCAGGGCTTAGCTGTCCTGGATCTGCACAGCTCTGCGAGGGCCTGGGATTGGTAGAGACACTTAAGTGTTTTAGTACTATATCTCTTGACACAATGATGAAAATAATCATGGCCTCTAAACCTTCAAGCTGCATACTGGATCCTATTCCTACTAAACTGCTGAAGGAGCTGCTTCCTGTGCTTGGCCCTCCTATGTTGAACATAATAAACAGCTCTCTATCCACCGGATGTGTACCAAACTCACTAAAAGTGGCAGTGATAAAGCCTCTCTTGAAAAAGCCAAACCTTGACCCGGAAAATATAAAAAACTATCGGCCTATATCGAATCTTCCATTCCTCTCAAAAAATTTTGAAAAAGCTGTTGCGCAGCAACTCACTGCCTTTCTGAAGACAAACAATGTATACGAAATGCTTCAGTCTGGTTTTAGACCCCATCATAGCACTGAGACTGCACTTGTGAAGGTGGTAAATGACCTTTTAATGGCGTCAGACCGAGGCTCTGCATCTGTCCTCGTGCTACTAGACCTTAGTGCTGCCTTTGACACCATCGATCACCACATTCTTTTGGAGAGACTGGAAACCCAAATTGGTCTACACGGACAAGTTCTGGCCTGGTTTAGATCTTACCTGTCGGAAAGATATCAGTTTGTCTGTGAATGGTCTGTCCTCTGACAAATCAACTGTACATTTCGGTGTTCCTCAAGGTTCCATTTTAGGACCACTATTGTTTTCACTATATATTTTACCTCTTGGGGATGTTATTCGAAAACATAATGTTAACTTTCACTGCTATGCGGATGACACACAGCTGTACATTTCAATGAAACATGGTGAAGCCCCAAAATTGCCCTCGCTAGAAGCCTGTGTTTCAGACATAAGGAAGTGGATGGCTGAAAACTTTCTACTTTTAAACTCGGACAAAACAGAGATGCTTGTTCTAGGTCCCAAGAAACAAAGGGATCTTCTGTTAAATCTGACAATTCATCTTGATGGTTGTAAAGTCGTCTCAAATAAAACTGTGAAGGACCTCGGCGTTACTCTTGACCCTGATCTCTCTTTTGACGAACATATCAAGACTGTTTCAAGGACAGCTTTTTTCCATCTACGTAACATTGCAAAAATCAGAAATTTTCTGTCCAAAAATGATGCAGAAAAATGTATCCATGCATTTGTTACTTCTAGGTTAGACTACTGCAATGCTCTACTTTCCGGCTACCCGGATAAAGCACTAAATAAACTTCAGTTAGTGCTAACTACGGCTGCTAGAATCCTGACTAGAACCAAGAAATTTGATCATATTACTCCAGTGCTAGCTTCCCTACACTGGCTTAAGGTTAAGGCAAGGGCTGATTTCAAGGTTTTACTGTTAACCTATAAAGCGTTACATGGGCTTGCTCCTACCTATCTTTCCGAGTTGGTCCTGCCGTACATACCAATACGTACGCTACGGTCACAAGACGCAGGCCTCCTAATTGTCCCTAAAATTTCTAAGCAAACAGCGGGAGGCAGGGCTTTCTCCTATAGATCTCCATTTTTATGGAACAGTCTGCCTACCCATGTGAGAGACGCAGACTCGGTCTCAACTTTTAAGTCTCTACTGAAGACTTATCTCTTCAGTAGGTCATATGATTGAGTGTAGTCTGGCCCAGGAGTGTGAAGGTGAACGGAAAGGCTCTGGAGCAACGAACCGCCCATGCTGTCTCTGCCGGGCCGGTTCCCCTCTCTCCACTGGGATTCTCTGCCTCTAACCCTGTTACTGGGGCTGAGTCACTGGCTTGCTGGTGCTCTTTCATGCCGTCCCTAGGAGGGGTGCGTCACTTGAGTGGGTTGAGTTACTGACGTGAACTTCCTGTCTGGGTTGGCGCCCCCCCCTTGGTTGTGCTGTGGTGGAGACCTTTGTGGGCTATACTCGGCCTTGTCTCAGGATTGTAAGTTGGTGGTTGAGGATATCCCTCTAGTGGTGTGGGGGCTGTGCTTTGGCAGAGTGGGTGGGGTTATATCCTTCCTGTTTGGCCCTGTCCGGGGGTTTCTTCGGATGGGGCCACAGTGTCTCCTGACCGCTCCTGTCTCAGCCTCCAGTATTTATGCTGCAGTAGTTTATGTGTCGGGGGGCTAGGGTCAGTTGGTTATACCTGGAGTACTTCTCCTGTCTTATCCAGTGTCCTGTGTGAATTTAAGTATGCTCTCTCTAATTCTCTCGTTCTCTCTTTCTCTCTGAGAACCTGAGCCCTAGGACCATACGTCAGGACTACCGGGCATGCTGACACCTTGCTGTCCCCAGTCCGCCCGGCCTTGCTGCTATTCCAGTTTCAACTGTTCTGCCTGCGGTTACGAAACCCCTACCTGTCCCAGACCTGCTGTTTTCAACTCTTAATGATCGGCTATGAAAAGCCAACTGAGATTTATTCCTGATTATTATTTGACCATGCTTGTCATTTATGAACATTTTGAAAATCTTGGCTCTCTCTAATTTTCTCCTTCTCTCTTTCACTCGGAGGACCTGAGCCCTAGGACCATACGTCGGGACTACCGGCCGTGGTGACTCCTTGCTGCCCCCAGTCCGCCTGGCCTTGCTGCTATTCCAGTTTCAACTCTTCTGCCTGCGGTTATGGAACCCCTACCTGTCCCAGACCTGCTGTTTTCAACTCTTAATGATCGGCTATGAAAAGCCAACTGAGATTTATTCCTGATTATTATTTGACCATGCTTGTCATTTATGAACATTTTGAAAATCTTGGCTCTCTCTAATTTTCTCCTTCTCTCTTTCTTTCTCTCGGAGGACCTGGGCCCTAGGACCATGCGTCGGGACTGCCGCCCGTGGTGACTCCTTGCTGTCCCCAGTCCGCCTGGCCTTGCTGCTATTCCAGTTTCAGCTGTTCTGCCTGCGGTTATGGAACCGCCACCTGTCCCAGACCTGTTGTTTTTCAACTCTTAATCTAGGATCAGCGTGGCGCTAGCGGCACCCCCCCCCCCCCCCCCACTGAAAAACCAGTGCCGCGAAATTCAAAAAAAATATTTTTTTTAATATTTAACTTTCACACATTAAAGTCCAATACAGCTAATGAAAGACACAGATCTTGTGAATCCAGCCAACATGTCCGATTTTTTAAATATTTTACAGGGAAGACAAAATATGTAAATCTATTAGCTAACCACCTTAGCAAAAGACACCACTTTTTCTAACTCCATCAGTTTTTTACTCCATCAGCAGCTATCACAAATTCGACCAAATGAAGATATATATAGCCACTAATCAAGAAACAACTTCCTAAGATGACAGTCTGATAACATATTTATTGTATAGCATATGTTTTTTTTGAAAAATCTGCATATTTATGATATAAATCATAAATTACATTTCAGCTACACTCAAAAATTGCACCGAAAGCAGCCATAACATTTACAGACACCAACATCAAATACCTAATTACTCCTCATAAAACATTTCGGAGAAATACATACTGTGCAGCAATTGAAAAACAGGATTCTTGTGATTCCAGACAATATTTCCGATTTATGAAATGTTTTACATCGAAAGCTAAATGTAGCGCTAAATTAGCATAGCCACGCCAGACAGACACACTTGGGCGCGCGCGACCAGTTGACATGCACGACAGATATATGAAATAACATTATAAATTTGGTCTTACTTTGGCTGATCTTTCATCAGAATGTTGATCAAGTTGTCCTTAGTCCAGAATAGTCGTTCAATCCATTCAGAATGGCAACTTTCCATCTTCCTTTAGCCTGGGTACTAGTCGAGTGGCATGGATCTCTCCAAAGTAAACAAAGGAAACATTACAGAACACGGCAAAACTCCCGAAAAAATTCAAATAATCTGATTAAACTATATTGAAAAAACATACATTACGATGACATGGTCTCATTTATCAAATCAAATCCGAGCTGGAGATAGTTCACATCAGAAACGGCAGCAAAACAAAACATGATATCTCTCCCAAGTCGCGCGCTTCTGACTTCCTGAAATTGACGGTCACGCTAAAGAAATAGGTCTTATTTCACGTCAGAACAAGATAAACGCAAGATTTCTCTTCTGACGTCCTCTTGACACCCAGAGGAAGGCGTACGAGGTGTGTTTCGGGTCATAGGTGGCATGACCATATATAGGCAGAGCGTTGAAGCGAGCATAAACATCTTGCATTTTACTTCCTGGTCGGGGAAAGTGCTGCCAAAGGACTTGTGTTCCACTCAGAGAAAAAATTAAAACGGTTTTAGAAACTATAGACTCTTTTCTATCCAACAGTATTAACAATATGCATATTGTAAGAGCAAAAATATATTAGGAGGCCGTTTGAAAATTTGCACATATTTTCCATTTTTTCCAAAACGCCCCCTACAGCCCTAACAGGTTTTAATGATCAGCTATGAAAAGCCAACTGAAAATTATTCATGATTATTATTTGACCATGCTTGTCACTTATGAACATTTTTGAACATCTTGGCATAGTTCTGTTATAATCTCCACCCGGCACAGCCAGAAGAGGACTGGCCACCCCTCATAGCCTGGTTCCTCTCTAGGTTTCTTCCTAGGTTTTGGCCTTTCTAGGGAGTGTTTCCTAGCCACCGTGCTTCTACACCTGCATTACTAGCTGTTTGGGGTTTTAGGCTGGGTTTCTGTACAGCACTTCGAGATATTAGCTGATGTACGAAGGGCTATATAAAATAAAATTGATTGATTGATGATACCACGCCCATAAATCTGCTCCTTTTATTCCTTATCCCCAACGCTCTAGGCGACCAGTTTTGATAGCCTTTAGCCGCACCCTCATCCTACTACTCCTCTGTTCCTCGGGTGATGTGGAGGTAAACCCAGGCCCTGCATGTCCCCAGGCACCCTCATTTGTTGACTTCTGTGATCGAAAAAGCCTTGGTCTCATGCATGTCAACATCAGAAACCTCCTCCCTAAGTTTGTCTTACTCACCGCTTTAGCACACTCTGCCAACCCTGATGTCCTTGCCGTGTCTGAATCCTGGCTTAGGAAGGCCACCAAAAATTCAGAGATTTCCATACCCAACTATAACACTTTCTATCAAGATAGAACTGCCAAAGGGGGATGAGTTGCAATCTACTGCAGAGATAGCGTGCAAAGTTCTGTCATACTTTCCAGGTCTATGCCCAAACAGTTCGAACTTCTAATTTTTAAAATTCATCTCTCCAGAAATAAGTCTCTCACTGTTACCGCCTGCTCCCGACCCCCCTCAGCTCCCAGCTGTGCCCTGGACACCATCTGTGAATTGATCGCCCCCCATCTAGCTTCAGAGTTTGTTCTGTTAGGTGATCTAAACTGGGATATGCTTAACACCCCGGCAGTCCTACAATCTAAGCTAGATGCCCTCAATCTCACACAAATCATCAAGGAACCCACCAGGTACAACCCTAAATCCGTAAACATGGGCACCCTAATAGACATTATCCTGACCAACTTGCCCTCCAAATAGACCTCTGCTGTCTTCAATCAAGATCTCAGGGATCACTGCCTCATTGCCTGTATCCGCTACGGGTCCGCGGTCAAACGACCACCCCTCATCACTGTCCCTAAAACACTTCTGCGAGCAGGCCTTTCTAATCGACCTGGCCCGTGTACCCTGGAAGGATATTGACCTCATCCCGTCAGTTGAGGATGCCTGGTCATTCTTTAAAAGTTACTTCCTCACCATCTTAGACAAGCATGCTCTGTTCAAAAAATGCAGAACTAAGAACAGATATAGCCCTTGGTTCACTCCAGACCTAACTGCCCTCGACCAGCACAAAAACATCCTGTGGCGAACTGCAATAGCATCGAAGAGTCCCCGTGATATGCAACTGTTCAGGGAAGTCAGGAACCAATACACGCAGTCAGTCAGGAAAGCAAAGGCCAGCTTTTTCAAGCAGAAATTTGCATCCTGTAGCTCTAACTCCAAAAAGTTCTGGGATACTGTAAAGTCCATGGAGAACAAGAGCACCTCCTCCCAGCTGCCCACTGCACTGAGGCTAGGTAACACGGTCACCACCGATAAATCCGTGATAATCGAAAACTTCAACAAGCATTTCTCAACGGCTGGCCATGCCTTCCTCCTGGCGCCCAAGCCTCCCCAGCTTCTCCTTTACCCAAATCCAGATAGCAGATGTTCTGAAAGAGCTGCAAAACCTGGACCCATACAAATCAGCTGGGCTTGACAATCTGGACCCCCTATTTCTGAAACTGTCCACCGCCATTGTCGCACCCCCTATTACCAGCCTGTTCAACCTCTCCTTCGTATCATCTGAGATCCCCAAGGATTGGAAAGCTTCCGCGGTCATCCCCCTCTTCAAAGGGGGAGACACCCTGGACCCAAACTGTTACAGACCTATATCCATCCTGCCCTGCCTATCTAAGTTCTTCGAAAGCCAAGTCAACAAACAGATCACTGACCATCTCGAATCCCACCGTACCTTCTCCGCTGTGCAATCCGGTTTCCGAGCCGGTCACGGGTGCACCTCAGCCACGCTCAAGGTACTAAACGATATCATAACTGCCATCGATAAAAGACAGTACTGTGCAGCCGTCTTCATCGACCTTCCCAAGGCTTTCGACTCTTTCAATCACCATATTCTTGTCGGCAGACTCAAAAGCCTAGGTTTTTCTAATGACTGCCTTGCCTGGTTCACCAACTACTTTGCAGACAGAGTTCAGTGTGTCAAATCGGAGGGCATATTGTCCGGTCCTCTGGCAGTCTCTATGGGGGTACCACAGGGTTCAATTCTCGGGCCGACTCTTTTCTCTGTATATATCAATGATGTTGCTCTTGCTGCGGGTGATTCCCTGATCCACCTCTACGCAGACGACACCATTCAGTATACTTCTGGCCCTTCCTTGGACATGTGCTATCTAACCTCCAAACGAGCTTCAATGCCATACAACACTCCTTCCGTGGCCTCCAACTGCTCTTAAACGCTAGTAAAACCAAATGCATGCTTTTCAACCGTTCGCTGCCTGCACCCGCACGCCCGACTAGCATCACCACCCTGGACGGTTCCGACCTAGAATATGTGGACATCTATAAGTACCTAGGTGTCTGGCTAGACTGCAAACTCTCCTTCCAGACTCATATCAAACATCTCCAATCCAAAATCAAATCTAGAGTCGGCTTTCTATTTCGCAACAAAGCCTCCTTCACTCACGCCGCCAAACTTACCCTAGTAAAACTGACTATCCTACCGATCCTCGACTTCGGCGATGTCATCTACAAAATAGCTTCCAATACTCTACTCAGCAAACTGGATGCAGTTCATCACAGTGCCATCCGTTTTGTTACTAAAGCACCTTATACGACCCACCACTGCGACCTGTATGCCCTAGTCGGCTGGCCCTCGCTACATGTTCGTCGTCAGACCCACTGGCTCCAGGTCATCTACAAGGCTATGCTAGGTAAAGTGCCGCCTTATCTCAGCTCACTGGTCACGATGGCTACACCCACCCGTAGCACGCGCTCCAGCAGGTGTATCTCACTGATCATCCCTAAAGCCAAAACCTCATTTGGCCGCCTTTCCTTCCACTTCTCTGCTGCCTGCGACTGGAACGAATTGCAAAAATCTCTGAAGTTGGAGACTTTTATCTCCCTCAACAACTTTAAACATCTGCTATCTGAGCAGCTAACCGATCGCTGCAGCTGTACATAGTCCATCGGTATATAGCCCACCCAATTTACCTACCTCACCCCCATACTGTTTTTATTTATTTACTTTTCTGCTCTTTTGCACACCAGTATCTCTACTTGCACATGATCATCTGACGATTTATCACTCCAGTGTTAATCTGCTAAATTGTAATTATTCGATTTATTGCCTACCTCCTCATGCCTTTTGCACACATTGTATATAGATTCTCTTTTTTTCTGCCATGTTATTGACTTGTTTATTGTTTACTCCATGTGTAACTCTGTGTTGTTGTCTGTTCACACTGCTATGCTTTATCTTGGCCAGGTCGCAGTTGCAAATGAGAACTTGTTCTCAACTAGCCTACCTGGTTAAATAAAGGTGAAATAAAAAATAAAATAAAAAATGTACGGCAGGACCAAATCGGAAAGATAGGTAGGAGCAAGCCCATGTAATGCTTTGTAGGTTAGCAGTAAAACCTTGAAATCAGCCCTTGCCTTAACAGGAAGCCAGTGTAGGGAGGCTAGCACTGGAGTAATATGATCCAATTTTTTGGTTCTAGTCAGGATTCTAGCAGCCGTATGCTTATCCGGGTAGCCGGAATGTAGAGCATTGTAGTAGTCTAACCTAGAATTAATAAAAGCATGGATTCATTTTTCTGCATCATTTTTGGACAGAAAATCTCAGATTTTTGCAATGTTACGTAAATGGAAAAAAAGCTGTCCTTGAAACAGTCTTGATATGTTCTTCAAAAGAGAGATCAGGGTCCAGAGTAACGCCGAGGTCCTTCACAGTTTTATTTGAGACGACTGTACAACCATCAAGATTAATTGTCAGATTCAACAGAAGATCTCTTTGTTTCTTGGGACCTAGAACAAGCATCTCTGTTTTGTCCGAGTTTAAAAGTAGAAAGTTTGCAGCCATCCACTTCCTTATGTCTGGCTTCCAGCGAGGGCAATTTTGGGGCTTCGCCATGTTTCATTGAAATGTACAGCTGTGTGTCATCCGCATAGCAGTGAAAGTCAACATATGTTTTCGAATGACATCCCCAAGAGGTAAAATATATAGTGAAAACAATAGTGGTCCTAAAACGGAACCTTGAGGAACACAGAAATGTACAGTTGATTTGTCAGAGGATAAACCATTCACAGAGACAAACTGATATCTTCCCGACAGATAAGATCTAAACCAGGCCAGAACTTGTCCATGTAGACCAATTTGGGTTACCAATCTCTCCAAAAGAATGTGGTGATCGATGGTATCAAAAGCATCACTAAGGTCTAGGAGCACGAGGACAGATGCAGATCCTCAGTCTGACGCCATTAATAGGTAATTTACCACCTTCACAAGTGCAGTCTCAGCGCTATGATGGGGTCTAAAACCAGACTGAAGCATTTCATATACATTGTTTGTCTTCAGGAAGGCAGTGAGTTGCTGCGCAAACAGCTTTTCAAAAAAATGTGAGAGGAATGGGAGATTTGATATAGGCCGATAGTTTTTTATATTTTCTGGGTCAAGGTTTGGCTTTTTCAAGAGAGGCTTTATTACTGCCACTTTTAGTGAGTTTGGTACACATCCGGTGGATAGAGAGCCGTTTATTATGTTCAACATAGGAGGGCCAAGGACAGGAATCAGCACTTTCAGTAGTTTAGTTGGAATAGGGTCCAGTATGCAGCTTGAAGGTTTAGAGGCCATGATTATTTTCATCATTGTGTCAAGAGATATAGTACTAAAACACTTGAGTGTCTCCCTTGATCCTAGGTCCTGGCAGAGTTGTGCAGACTCAGGACAACTGAGCTTTGGAGGAATATGCAGATTTAAAGAGGAGTCCGTCATTTGCTTTCTAATGATCATGATCTTTTCCTCAAAGCCTTTAGAATAAGGCTGTAAAGTAAGAAAATGTGGAAAAAGGTCTGAAAACTTTCCGAATGCACTGTTCATAAGTTATTAACCATTCTGATACACTTTGGAGTGAATGTTGAATTTGATCCATTTGTCTATCTCTATTTTCTGTAGACCAGGAATCAGGTTCATGACGATTACCGAACAGTCAACAAGAAAACACAGTAGTATACTATGGGGTATGTTTTTGATCACTCTAAAACTTTTATCTGGGAAATAGGATGACTTTGCATTCCCTTTAAAGCAATGTATGTCATCACTCTGAAAGACAGCACAACAGCAGTAGAGAAGAGATCAGGGGGCACTAAACAAACACAACAACGAAACAGGTAGTGTAGCTACAATAGGAGGCTGGTATGAGGCTAGTACAGTACAGGGCCAGAAAGAGGCGGCCTAGAGTCTCATTAAAACAACTTATTTTTTAAAGCAGAGAGAGGCCCATGGAAACTCCAAACTGACAGAATATTTCATTAGGAGTCTTGAATATTTCATTTGGATACACGTCCCCGGATGCTTTTCCTCTTTCCTCTCATACATTAGGAATTAGGAGCCGCAACAATTAAAACACACTCATCTGCATATGAAGAGCAGTCCTGTATAATCTGTACTGTGAATGCAGGCAGGCTTGGCCTGGATGGATGCTGTATGAAATGGAGGAGGCTCCTCTCTTTATCCCTGTACTGCTAGGGACTACGGCTCACACCGTAGTCAAATCCCCAGGCCTCCCTGTGCAGCAGCCCCATCCAGCCCTATACAGGCCCATCTACTGGCTCAATAACACACCTCACAGTGCACATTACTGCCTGGGCTCCTCTCTGGCTCTTCCATGCCCAGCCCCAGCCTGACATCCTGCAGGTCTACTGAAACCCACAACATTCAGCTCTTCAGGCAGATGCCATGGCAACCCTGAATCTCTCCTCTGCTGCTCACTGGCTCTTTGTTATTTTTCTTTTTTTCTTACCCTTTTTCAGTCACATTTCCTGAAACCTCATGGTTCGGAGCGTGACAGCTAGCCATCCAACTATGAGAGCTGGTGTCAAAAGCCAAGGTGAAGTTGTGACAAACTGCCATACTGTACTTCAGATTTGGGGTTTAGTATGAAATAAAAAAGGGAAATAATTCGGAGCAGCTGTACTGGTAGCATTTGGAACTAATCTCATTAGTGAATTAGCATAACGCACGGGAGCTATTCTTTGGAGTTGGCTGAACTATTATTGTATCTTCCCCATTTTGTTTTCCATGTCTGTTTGCTTATTTATGAGTTATTCCAATTTGCCTCAGCATCTTATGTTCAAATTCCTGTTCTGGATTATGTCATTACAATATGAATAAAGGCTTGTGAGTTAAACTAATCACATCGTAATGTATTTCATTTCAGTTTTTTTAACAGAGGGAATATATTATTGCAATCTCAGTATGGCCTATTATTCCACCTCCACCCCTTCAGTGTGTTGCAGCACATTAACCCCCTCAAGACTTCACGCAGGATAAACATGCACTACTACTGATGGGTAAGTTAGTGGTCACAGTGACAGAAGAGATATGAATGCAGGGACTTGGTTGTATAGGGAAGCCTTTTGAAAACGTAGTAAAATCAGAATAGGATTGTAGGAAAATGCAGGCTTGTGGGAAAACCACATAGTTGGAAAAAGAGAGACATCTTGCTAGCACACCGTAGCTACATTTCAGTAAACTACACATCCTATCAGCTTAAAGGACCAATGCAGCCATTTTTATCTCAATATCAAAATCATTTCTGGGTAATAATTAAGTACCTTACTGTGATTGTTTTTAATTTAAATGGTGAAAAAGAAACATAAATAGCTTCTTAGCAAAGAGCAATTTCTCAAGGAAGAATTTTGCTAGGACTGTTTGGGAGGGCTCTGAATTGGGAGGGGAAATCTAGCTGTTATTGGCAGAGCGGTTTGGAACTCTCTTTCTTATTTGTCTGTTAACTAATTTACTGCTTGGTGACATCACCAAGCAGGCAAAAAAACATCCCACCAAAAAAGGCTTTTCAAACAGCTCATACACTAAAAGTGCATTATCATAATTTTCACAATTTCACAGTATTATTCCAAATTCATAGTTTGGAAATCTATACAAAACACAGGGAAATCTAGTTTTTGACTGCACTTTGCCTTTAATGGAACAATTAAATGCTGAATTAATTACATATCTAATGGTTACTTCCCACCAGCTGTCGCCTGTTGAGTATGATGAGTTTGTTTTAATGTTGTTTTGAGAGCTCATCACTTTTCTCTTCACTTGAATTAAAAGGTAAGTATATTTGGCCATTTCATTTCCAGAAGATGTCACACTTCTCTATAATTTACATGTTTGATTGATATGCAATTAAGAATAGGAAAAAAAAACAATTCATATATACACTGTAAACCCCAAGGCATTTTTTACTCAAATACTTCTAGTAATTTGAACTCAATGTCAATGAAAAGATCTCATTACGTAAAATGTTTATGAGAAATCACATCAACTCAATTTAACTCAAATTAACTTTTTTTCCCAGCATGCTCTAATGCTGGTAGATTGTTGGGAATTGTTTTTAATATCTGTGTTTTTGCATATACATTAAGGGATTGATTCATTCATCTTATGCTACACACATTTTTCTAAACTAATCCAATAATTTTGTTTGTTTTTTGCACAGTGACTGAAATGGTTTTTCCAGTTTAAATGGCTTAGGTAGTCACTTCACACTGTCCCTAACCCTGGCAGTAATTATGAATGCAGGTTGCGGGTGAATAAAAATGTCAACTGTTGGATATAACTATGGCTGGATTCCAATAGGAATTACACATCACTTTGCAAGCCAGCAGAATGTGACTTGAAGCTAGGTTGCAAAATTCTGGTAAATTTCCCAAGTTTTACAGAAATCCTGGTTGGAAGATTCCTGGAGATTATTCAAGCAGGATTTTTTTTTAATCTGGGAATTTGGGGGAAAGTTACTGGAATTTTGCAACCTTACTTACAGGCCTGATGTGGCCTGTAAACCATGAGTTTTAGGCCAGTGCATCAGGGTAAAGCTAGGCTTAAAAATAAGGCCTTGTGAGATATGTAATGCATTGTCATAAAGAGCTTAATTATAATGATAACATTCACCTAGGAACTCATTTGGTGAAGGCAACAGGACTGAAAATGAACAAATTCAACAACCATGTCTCTGTCACTAACAAATACAATCATGGGTGGTAACTCCACAATTCACTCAAAAAGCCAAGGCACAGTGGGAAATTATATTGGACGTGTGGCTTAGTGGGGGAGATACTGTTATCGGAATTTCATAATTCCTTTATGTACTCATTAATTAAAATCAATCTGTCTATTTCTAAGAATTTGTCAGATACTTATTAACATAAAATAGACAGGGTCCAGTCTTATTAAAATTAGATAATAGTATTTATTCTCGGAGCACGCTCCCATTTAACCACAAACAACAGTTTATATACAAAATATGACGTCATTGGTTACAGAATAAAGCTCCTCCTCTTGACCAAGATAAAACAGGTTCAAAAGTTCATTACAACTCACCAGCGCACACACATGACACACAATATAATTTATTCTCCTGAAGGCTCACTATAATTTATTACCACTTTAGCAGACAACCCAAAATAATGGAAGACCTAAGAAGTTACTCACTGCCTTATCTAAACATCTCAGGGCTAAATTGGGTCAGTTCAACCATAGTTTAACGACCCGTTTTGCTTACTTTATAATCCACAGCACAAACCTCTCTAACTAAGTTGGAATGGTGTTTATTATGTTTTAATTACTCCTTGTTCATACTACATAATCCCTTCCTTTATGAATTAACATTATTAATCAGATATAATAATAATACAGGGTAGAGTTCAATTAGTTATAGTTTTAGCTAAATGTAAACATTGTTTAGTCATTATTCATAAAATTCCTAACAGATACTCAAAATGTTCAATCTGATACAACTCAAATCTGGACCCCCATACAGCCCTCAAACTCAACTCTAGACCTCAAAGTAAGTTCCAGTGCTTGTTTTAATTGTTCCCCTCTAAATCAGGGACTGGTTTAGACCTGGCACAATCGGTACAGTAGGTGCAATAATCAGGCAGAACAGAAAACCAGCAGTCTCCAGACCTCGTAGGGTAAGAGTTGAGTACCCGTGCCGTACAGGGTCACAGTGACTCTATTGGTTTGAGCAATAACTACAAAATCACTTTCAGTAACTGTACTCAGATGTATTAAGTGCAACGGGTTTTCCTAAAAGTTTTGAGTAATGACAGCACATTGGGATTTACAGTGTAGTGGTTATATGCAGTGGCCAAATTTGAATACGCAGATAGCATGTTTGAAATCTCCTGCTCTCTCTGTTGGTATACTGTATGATTTAATCAGTGTGATCAGTGGGAGTTGGTGAGGATTGGGGAGAATGGCCTTATGGTAATGACTGGAGCAGAATCAGTGGAATGGTATCTAATACATCAAACACAAATGTTTTCATTCCATTTGCTCCGTTCCGGCCATTATTATGAGCTGTTCTCCCCTCAGCAGCGTCCATTGGTGGGAGTTCTTAAAGGAGGAAAGACCCTTTTCAAGTAGTGATGCATTATCCCATAACTTAGAAATGGGGGAAATACCTTTTTCAAGTAGTGATGCATTATCCCATAACTTAGAAATGGAGGAAAGACCATTTTCAAGTAGTGATGCTTTATCACATAACTTGGAAATGGAGGAAAGACCATTTTCAAGTAGTGATGCATTATCCCATAACTTAGAAATGGGGGAAAGACCTTTTTCAAGTAGTGATGCATTATCCCATAACTTAGAAATGGGGGAAAGACCATTTTCAAGTAGTGATGCATTATCCCATAACTTAGAAATGGGGGAAGACCATTTTCAAGTAGTGATGCATTATCCCATAACTTAGAAATGGAGGAAATACCCTTTTCAAGTAGTGATGCATTGTCCCATAACTTAGAAATGGAGGAAAGACCATTTTCAAGTAGTGATGCATTATCACGTAACCTAGAAATGGAGGAAAGACCCTTTTCAAGTAGTGATGCATTATCCCATAACTTAGAAATGGAGGAAAGACCATTTTCAAGTAGTGATGCATTATCCCATAACTTAGAAATGGAGGAAATACCCTTTTCAAGTAGTGATGCATTATCACATAACTTAGAAATGGAGGAAAGACGCTTTTCAAGTAGTGATGCATTATCCCATAACTTAGAAATTGAGGAAATACCCTTTTCAAGTAGTGATGCATTATCACATAACTTAGAAATGGAGGAAAGACGCTTTTCAAGTAGTGATGCATTATCCCATAACTTAGAAATTGAGGAAATACCCTTTTCAAGTAGTGATGCATTATCACATAACTGAGAAATGGAGGAAATACCCTTTTCAAGTAGTGATGCATTATCCCATAACTTACAAATGGAAAGTAAAATAGAGTAGTTCAGCCCATTCCCTAGACTCAACATACAGCATCTGGTTTGTTGAATCATCCAGCTGGCATAAAAGCAGATAATGTTGGTTTTGAGTCATATATTCAGAAACTAAAAGGATACAAAGTCCAGCAGAAGGACTCAACCTGAGGCTCAGAACAAAGCAGCAGACAACAACATTAATCTACCACTCGAAAGATGGCCTATGTCTGGGGCGTTCAGTTCCTCTAGTGATGGGAATCAGACATAAATGTACTGTAGGTACAGGCATGAGAGCAGCAACAGTTGTCTTGCTTTTTTTGTGAGTACTTTTGCAGACAGGGAGTTAGATTAATATTGTATGGCCCACATTTGTTTCATTGGATCAGTTTGTATGGCAGCTGGCTGCAGCTCATAAAAATTGAAATGGATCTGGAGAGTGCTGTTGGGTCAGAGATACGTAGATCATAGGACTGAAAAATATGGAAAGAGGAATACACTATCAGACACAGGCCTTTGAGATACAACACAGGAAAGAGGCCTTACTATGTTAGAGCTTGAAATATTTATATGATACAACAGAGGGCTGCGGTGGCCTAGGTCGAAGCACAATATGATTTTCATTCAAACCATAGCAAAGCTTACATATTTAAACAAATGTGAACTTGAAAGATTTCTGATATACCAAGCAGGACTTTGAGATAATTAATAATTTTGTTTATCGTCCTCTGTTATTCTCTGGTCTTTGCTGTGAGATGCTTTACACATTGTTAAAATTGAAGGCTCTGGCTCAAATGAATTCTTATTAGTCTTTCTAAAAATAGCCTCCTGGTTACAGGGTCTAAACTGCCTGTATTCTGACAACCTCTGTGGGAGCATCATGACCAGCAGAACATATCAAACCAGCTGCCAGCCTCTGAATGAGAAACATGAGGGAAAGGACATCTTGTTCATGTGGCAATTTGAAATATCAGATGCACGGATTATGCTGATTTTCACATGTAGATCCTTACATATGTTTCCCTTTCCCCACCAGACTTCCTCTAATTAGTCATTTCTCCAGAATACGATCATGTAGCCAGTGGAGCATTATATAGGGATACACTAAAATAGTTAGGAATGCCTCTACAGGCACCAACCCCATACTAAGGGCAGAACGCCTGTATTAGTACACGTTACCAGTGGGTTACCAGTCTTTAAATGTGAGCAACACTCCAACTGAATAGTCAGGAATACAAACAATGTCAATGAAGTTGATTCACACCTAAGACGGGGAATGGAATCCCTATGTCGCCAGGTAATTAAGTGAGTTTGTGATGGGTTCAGCGGGTGCTCATCTACTTTCAATAACAACACAGATTTTAAGACAATGTTCCCCACCCCCACCCCTGACCAGCCAACCGTAAGTCTCACTGCTTCATTGCCTCCGTCTCCAACTAACAAAAATAAACATTGACCTCTGTTTAATTCATGCTGCACTACACATTTCTGCCGTCCAACTGCCAGAAACTACAAAATTGTTCCTACTTCTTCTCCAATATGTGTTTATATGTCCATGTATGTTATATCCATGTATTTGTATGCATTTATTTTGATCTAATTCGTTTTTTTATTGATTTCTTTAATCTCCCAACATGGTGCCGAGAGATATTCCTCATCTGGGTTGTCAGACAGTCACCATCCAGCGGATAATTCAATGATAATAATGTAGCAGAAAAGCATAGGTGTCACGTTCCTGACCTGTTTTCTCTTGTTTTGTATGTGTTGATTGGTCAGGGCGTGAGTTTTGGGTGGGCAGTCTATGTTTTCTATTTCTATGTTGGGATTTTGGTGTTCGGCCTGGTATGATTCTCAATCAGAGACAGGTGTCTATCGTTGTCCCTGATTGAGAATCATACTAAGGCAGCCTGGGTTTCACTTGTGTTTTGTGGGTGTGTGTTCCTGTGGAGGTTTTGTTGCCACACAGGACGGTTTCGGTTTTGTCACGTTGGTTGTTTTTGTATTTTGAATTGTTTTGTTGACTTTCATTAAAAGAATGAACACTAACCACTCTGCGTTTTGGTCCACACCTTCTGTCAGCGAGGACAGCTGTAACACTAGGACTGTAAACTCATATGTGAAGACATTTCCTGCAGAGAATCTCCTTGCCTTCGTATAAAGACCAACCCACTGAGGAGATGGAAGGAAGGGAGAGGGACTTGGGAGGAGGCAAAGGGCTCTAAAAAGAATGCCAAAAATAAAAGATCAACTTTGACTTCTCATCTTTCTTGTTCTTCCATCTTCCCATGGGGACAGAATATATTCTCTTTTTGAAGTGGAAACTCGAAACAGAGTAATTGATTTGGTTCTCATTTGCCAATCTCAAGCTGAAGTTCTTGAAGAAAAACAGATTGAGTCGCGTGTGCAAAAATGACAGAGGCCCAGAACTGGCAGAAACAAAGCCATTAAGTGGAAATCTTAAATGATGAACAGGAAATTCTCACCCTGATTCTTCCTTGCTATTATAAAGCGGTTGCCAACACCATCAACATGTATTTTAAAAGTTCTGAATGTTTTTGCATTTTCAACCTATGGCTACCTTTGATCAAGTAATGGTGGGTTGAGGGCAAACTCTAACCTCCCACTTTCTATTAAATGAAAGATCCTTGTTCCATCCCATATGATTACTAATAATATACTAGAGTGAGTTAAGCATGTACTGTACTGTGACCTATAAGAACTAATTGGTTAATTAGTGTAAATGCAGAACAGGTAAAGACACACTGTCTTTCAAAGATGGACCATGCCGTGTTGACTTTATCGTTAATCTACACCAGAAATATTTTATGGAACACAGTGAACGGAATGTTGAAAATGATTGAAATAAAGGCAGTTAATGCCAACCCCCAGATGCTGATCAACATTACAGTAAAGAACAACAGAGAGAGGGGGGGGTTTAAAAGCAATTACTTTAAATCTAGCAGATTGTCTTTTGAGCTCCCCTTGGTGACAGCAGCAGACAAGTTTCCTATCGTCTGTCGTCTAGTAAGGCGGCCTGGATTCCAGGCCCTCTGGGACGAGGTGGGGATGCTGGAAAACAAACTGCGAGAGGGACCTCAGCAGGGATTGGCTTTAACATGTGCGCCAATTACAGTGAGCACAGCGTGTATCCTTTCCCAAACACCGCTGAGCACGCCACACGCCCCCTGAGGAAACATCTGGTCCTGTACGCTCACGCTCCTCCACTCCCCACAGAAACACACTTTTCTAATACATACACATCCACAGATATTTTATTTATTTATACCTTTATTTAACTAGGCAAGTCAGTTAAGAACAAATTCTTATTTACAATGACACCCTACCACGGCCAAACCCTAACCCGAACAACACTGGGCCAATTGTGCACCGCACTATGGGACTCCTAATCACGGTCGGTTGTGATACAGCCTGGAATTGAACCAGGGTCTGAGATGCAGTGCTTTTGACCGCTGCACCACTCGGGAGATATAGATACATGCACTGTACATGTGTGCATGATCTGACAGGGTAAGTATTCTTATCTAATTATGTATTATATATTTAATATGTATTGTACTGTAGATGCAACTTGCAGGCCTTTGAAATGTGAAAAAAGCAAAAGCAATTGTAAGCATTAATTTAAATAAAATAACTGCTATCTGTTCAAACCAGCCTTATAGAGTTGTAATTTATCTCATTTTAATCCATCTACCAAATCAGACATGCAATGTAAAGGGTGGGGCCACCTGCTCTGTGTTAAACAATAATCTGCAGTGCTTGGGTCAATTCAAATTGAAGGCTGCCAATTCAAGAAATTATATTTAAAAAATGTAAATAAAAAATGGATCCCAGCCCTGATACTCTGATTGCCAGCAGCATACCACCCTGCATACCACTACTGGCTTGCTTCTGAAGCTAAGCAGGGTTGGTCCTGGTCAGTCCCTGGATGGGAGACCAGATGCTGCTGGAAGTGGTGTTGGAGGGCCAGTAGGAGGCACTCTTTCCTCTGGTCTAAAAAAAATATCCCAATGCCCCAGGGCAGTGATTGGGGACACTGCCCTGTGTAGGGTGCCGTCTTTCGGATGGGACGTTAAACGGGTGTCCTGACTCTCTGAGGTCATTAAAGATCCCATGGCACTTATCGTAAGAGTAGGGGTGTTAACCCCGGTCTCCTGGCTAAATTCCCAATCTGGCCCTCAAACCATCATGGTCACCTAATAATCCCCAGTTTACAATTGGCTCATTCATCCCCCTCCTCTCCCCTGTAACTATTCCCCAGGTCGTTGCTGCAAATGAGAACGTGTTCTCAGTCAACTTACCTGGTAAAATAACGGTAAAATAAAATAAATAAAATAAAAAATATAATTCATGCAAAGTACACATCACTCAAACCTTCCCCCAGCTGTTTGACAAATTACTACAATAAATGAACAACAATTACATTCATAATAAGCGCCAAACCCTGTTACGTACCTATCACAGTTTGAACGCCAATGAATTTGATTTCTCTTCTCATCAGTCCTGGTGTAGAGAGAATGGCGTACTGCCCTCAGCACTTAGCCCTTCCATGTTAGCAGGTTCCTAAACCCTTCCACAAATAACACATGGAAGAAGAATTATTTAGTGCAAATGGTGTCCAGGGGGGGCGCATTCGGTCTTCAAAGTGGTCTGGAGGGGCCTTGAAAATGGGTTATATTTCCCTGCCCTTCAGTATTTGCAAAATACATTCGTCAATTCATAGTTTTTTCTGCCTGTCTAGCTTTCATTTCGGTTAGCAAGTTGGACACAGTCAAGAAACTGTATGAATGTAGGTCCATTATCATTTGTACACAGTTTCCGATTGGTTTTAGTCATTTGAAAGTATATTGAGTTCGTATTTATATAATTTTTTACTCAAACCACCTGCGGGCCGGATTGGCAACAGCCTTTGATGTAATTACTTTCCAAACAGCTCCGCCCTAGCCAATACACTACTCTGAATTCATGACCTGGCTTGTTTGCATCATCACTGGAACCTAACCGTTTGTCATCCCTCCCTCACCCCAGGGAGGACAAAGTGGCCCTGGGCCCTGCAGAGACGGGGATTGGGCCTGAGTGTGTCCATCCAGAGCTTTACAATAGGAACTGTGCGGAAACATATAATGCCCCTAAAAATTGTCAAAGACTCCAGCCACCAGTCATAGACTGTTCTCTCTACTACCGCATGGCAAGCGGTACAGGAGCGCCAAGTCTAGGACAAAAAGGCTTCTCAACAGTTTTTACCCCCAAGCCATAAGACTCCTGAACAGGTAATCAAATGGCTACCCGGACTATTTGCATTGTGTGCCCCCCCAACCCCTCTTTTACGCTGCTGCTACTCTCTGTTAATCATATGTGCATAGTCACTTCAACTATACATTCATGTACATACTAACTCAATTAGCCCGACCAACCGGTGCCCACGCACATTGGCTACCCGGACTATCTGCATTGTGTCCCACCACCCCCCTTTTATGCTACTGCTACTCTCTGTTTATCAAATATGCGTAGTCACTTTAACCATACCTAGTACATGTACATACATACCTGTACACACATACATGTACACACATACCTCAATTAGCCCCACTAACCGGTGCCTGTATGTAGCCTCACTACTGTATATAGCCTCGCTATTGTTCTTTTTCCACTATCTTTTTACTATTGTTTTTTTATTTCTTTACTTATCTATTGTTCACCTAATACCTTTTTTTTTACTTAGAAATTGCACTGTTGGTTAGAGCCTGTAAGTAAGCATTTGACTGTAAGGTCTACTACAACTGTTGTATTTGGCACACGTGACAAATAAACTTTGATTTGATTTAGACTCACTCACCCTTTGCCTATCATCCTCTTCTTTTCTCACTGCCTCAGCATATGACACTTTCTGCACTGCTCTCACCCTGGCAACCTCAACCTGTCTCTCCCGCACCGGACATTTCTGATCCCCAGCAACATGGCCACCCCCACAAGACACAGTTTTTTCCATCGAAAATAACCAGTGGATGCTCCTCAGAGGAGGACCATCCTATTCAGAGATTATCAGAAAAAAATGTAAGAATGAAACATTAAAAAGGTAGAACTATACTAAATATATTCACCAAATACCTGAGGCAGGTAGCCTAGCAGTTAATTAAGAGCATTGGACCAGTAACTGAAAGGTCACTGGTTCTAATCTCGACAAGGTGAAAAATCTGTTGATGTGTCTTTAAGCAATTGCTCCTGTAAGTCACTCTGGATAAGACCGTTTGCTAAATGACAATAATTGTATTAAAACACAGCAGTCTCAACCACACCCTCTAGGGTAGCACCATGGTGTAGCTGCAGGACAGCTATTTTCCGTCCTCCTCTGGCTACATTGACTTCATTACAAAACCTTGGAGGCTCGTGCTCCTCACCCCTTTCCATAGACATACATGGTAAATATGACGACTTCCAGAGGACGTTATCCATTTGCAGTTTAAACTGGCATGTTGTCCATCCAATCAAAGGATTGGAGAATTAATCTAGTATTACATATGTGTGAGTTAGAAGCTTGGTGAGATGGTGACATTGTTGGATAGATTGAGATAGTTAAGCATTTTTAAGATAATAGTTATGTGTCGAGTTAGTGCCATTTATTTACATTTGCTATTTTCTTGGATATTTTAGGATATCATTTTTTGTCGAGTTAATGCCATTTATTTACCAGATTGCAGTTCTCTCTGCAGAGGTAATTACACATTACGATGCTTAACTTGCATATGGATGTTTCTGCTGTCTTCTCCGGGATATCAAACTCAATTTAGAATGATTTGGATGATGCATCCATTAAAAAGTGAAACACTTTGATGTGTCTGTGTTTGACTTTGTGAATTCTGAGATGTCGGAGTTTAACGTCATGGAGAAACTTGTTACCCAAACCTATGATGTCGCTGCTGCAATGCAATGCATCTGCTATTTGCATTTACAGCTAAGTCCCCTCCTGTTCCCTGATTAAGAGGGGATGACCACTCCATTCCACTACCATTGTCAACTCTCTCTCCTAATGTGAACTCCCCTCTCATCCACTGGCGCATTAAATGTTTCCGCCTCAAGCACTGTATGTAGTCAATCACATAGACAAACACAATAACATTATTACACATCAATGTGATTTTACTTCTGCTTCTCATATCTCATAATCTCCCTCAGGATTATAAACTTGACACCTTAAACACCGTAGTGGGTTCAGAACAAAATCTTTCACTGGATAACTGACACATCCTAGCACGACTGTATCAGAGGGACAGGCAGGGTCTCCTCAGTCTTGTGCTCTCCTCCGGTTCTGCATCGTACCAAACGGCAGACATCATAGACACCAGGAATACTCATCTTCAGTTGATCCACCTCAAGAATCAATGCCACCCCAGTAATCACTTCTTTCATCGGTGCTCTGCTCAGAAGACCAAAACAGGACACAGCTCTCGTCCCAAAGGTGGAAGACACACAGAAAATAAGCACAAGTCCACTTCTGGATACTTTGACTGAGTTAACAGTACCCAGCTTCTTCTCCACCCAGCCTAATACCACATATGGGTCGGCCAAAAGGCATGGATACACTTTCTCCAAGATTCTTACTCCCACTGGGCCAGAATCATCTCGGGCATCATCATGATCATTAGGGTGAGGCTTGGTAGTCTTCACCACACCTGTCACCACTACTTCCTCCCCACTTTCGTCAGGCTCGATTTCTGAGCTTTCCCTAACCGGCTCAATTTCAAGGTTTTTAGGAGAGCATGTAACCTTATCGCCAGTAGTTGATTCATAAGCTAAATTAATACACAGCTTGTATTCGGGAGATGTAGATTTGCACGGTTTGTACTTGGCACCATTCTTTCTTCCTCGTGTCATCCTCCTCCTTCCCTCTTCCTGATACACCCACTCCCTATTTCTCTCAAATCAGGACGTGACTGTGGGTGTGACTAGGGGGTTACTGGGGTGGAGCCCACAACCACATTTCAAGGAACCAGGGAACGTTGAACTACAACACAAGGGTTCCAACACAATAGAAACGGTCTGTTACCTTACCTATTAGCCAGTATGCCGTGGGCATTCGGAAGGCTTGTTTCCTAGGCTACTAGCTGAGAATGTAGTTTCTCCATGCACGCCTAGGGGAAAATCCTCGGACACATGCCAGAAAGTGCCCTGCTGAATCCCGTCGGCAGGTAGCCTAGCGTTTAGAGCGTTGGGCCAGTAACTGAAAAGTCACTCGTTTGAATCCCTGAGCCGACAAGGTGAAAAATATGTTGATGCACCCTTGAGCAAAGCAATTAGATTACAGTTAGCTGACCCTGGCCACGACCCCACTCTCCGAGGGTGTTTCAGGGGGAGTTGAGATATGCAAAAAAACACGTACGTATAATACACACTTGTGTGAAACAGGGCAAATATAAGCACCCACCAACTGATTTATTATTACTACATAAAGAAAAATGACAGAGTAGGCCTGTCTAAACCTGTGACAGCAGTACACGACAATATGCTCACCATTAACATCAAAATCTGACTGTTCATATGCCCTTTCTCAGTTGTTGTGAACTGTTATGACATGTTTTATGGTGTTACACTGTCGTACTACACAACATTTCTAATTTGTTCTCAAGTTCGTGTTCTGGTAGACACAATCAGCAGTTAAGGCTCAAATAGAGGGAACTTTAAAACTTAATCAGTTGAGATCTTGAAATAATGCCATTGTCATTTACAATATGTATGGAGATTTTTAAAAATCTGATAAGGACACCTTACACTTTTCTTTTGACAATGCATAATTCTAGTCTTATAACTAGACAAATTGAGCTTCAAGGATTCTATTTATATCTTGGAGGGAACTGAGAATATTCAACAATTCCCTTGCCTTTTGCCAGTGGCTTACTGTGACATATGGCTAATCTGGTTATTATGCAATTTATCAAGCGTCTCACTTTAACTGCCGCGCCACAGATATTATGCGGGTTTCTTATGTGCCATGCTGCAATAACTCTGCAAGAAGCTAATGAGCAGCCGACACCACAATGGTAATACATCTCCAGTCACTTCAGGGTACTCTTGTTGCAACAACTTGTTAGTGTAAGTCACTCCATTAAACTAACCAAATTATATTTTCTAATGATAGAAGAGGGCTCTCAAGTTGGAACCAATGGATTGTGACCAAAACAAAGAGAGGGAGAAACCCTCAGCCTAGTCCACTCAGAGAGAGCACATAAAACACCCCAACACTTCAGTATCTGCAGCAGAGATCCGTTTAATGACAGGTGCCAAACATTTGAAGAAAAATCTATAGTACGAGCCTAGTACCAGGACATAGTCATTGGATGCATACCCTAAAGTGATGCAAAGGTAGCATGTCAGTTGAATTCATTGTTTCCGTTGGCATCCCCTGTATGAGTGCCACTGTAAACACTGTTTGCAATGTGAGCACTGTCTGATATGGATGGGTGAGTGAGACTGGCATTGAGCAGGGGAATGTCTGTTTCTTGTTCCTGGGCCGGAGATATAGATGGACACCCTTTCAGCTGGCCCCTGCATGCGGCTTTCGCACCGTCAGCTAATTACGGGTGGGCTGCCATTAAGGGGTGTAAATCAGGCCCAAATGTGACTCTGGAGTCTTTGTGCGACACTGCGCGGGGAAAGTGTGGCCCTCTGATATAATGGGCCCTGAGCTTAAGGGGATATAAGTCTCGATAATGATGGAGGAGTGCAGGGTATTGATCATCGCTCCCTCTGGTGTCTGTGTGGGTAGAAGCAGTGAGGAAGGAAATTGATCTGGGATTTCTGAACAGTGTATAGCAAGTGTGTGTGGAGAAGGGAGGGGGAAAGGGGGTCAAAACAACTTGACTAATATGTTTATATAGGAGCACTCGACTCTTCTTTGTCAGATCGGCAAACCTTTTCACTCGAGCCCATCTAGGTACAGCTCCAATAGAAACAAGGCAATACTGGATTGGTGCAACAGATACTCACATTTTCATTGTTTCATTGTTATTTTTCCATAATACATATTTAAGTTGGATTCAAAGTGAGAAACAGTCATGTCATTTGCACACACATTAACATGTACACAATACAGTTGCTTGATGCCGATCTTTTCCCCTTCATTTGTGGGCCAAATATAGGCACACAGGCAACATATGAACATTGTTTGCGACTGTCAGTGGCTGTTCTAATTACGAAACAACAAAGAGGCTGAAGTTGGGCTGTTAAAGACAGTTTGTGGTTGGCATTTTGCTTTCCCATCATAATTGTAATGAATGATTAAATATGTATCCTTTATGAGTCAGTGGGGAATCATTTCACCCAGTGTCATTAAGGTTCCTGTTAATTACCATGGCCCATTGGGTCTAACGCCTCCTGCCATGTGCTTCTGCACTCCGTCCATCACCAGACGCTATACAATTAAACACACTCCATCTTCTCTGCCCATAGCACTGCTAGGATTTACTCTGGAAAGATATTTATAATTACCTCCCTAAATATGTTTATCTGGCAAATAAGGTATTTGGAATCTCTTCTGTTATTGTGCAAGTTGTGAAAACCAAAAGGCATTTGTGAAGCCACTTGGGAGCCACTACCTGAAATGACTTGCATCTACACACTTCATACAGAACCTCACACACAATATTTACAGAACACATAGCTGTCACGTTCGTCGTATTGAGGAGACCAAGGCGCAGCGTGATATGAATACATCTTCTTTTAATGACGGAAGAACACTGAACAAATTAACAAAGTAACAAAAACGACCGTGAAGCTAAATAGAACGAGTGCTGACATGCAACTCCACATAGACAACTACCCACCAATACAAGTGGGAAAAGGCAACCTTAGTATGGTTCTCAATGAGAGACAACGATAGACAGCTGCCTCTGATTGAGAACCACACCCGGCCAAACACACAGAAATACAAATCATAGAAAAAGGAACATAGACATGACCAAACCAAAATAGAGACATAAAAAGCTTTCTACGGTCAGGGCGTGACAGTACACCCCCCCCCCCCCCCCCCAACGGTGCGGACACCGGCCGCAAAACCTGAACCTATAGGGGAGGGTCTGGGTGGGCATTTCACCGCGGTGGCGGCTCTGGTGCGGGACGTAGATCCCGCTCCACCTCTGGCTTGGCCCACTTAGGTGGCACCTCTAGAGCGGGGACCCTCGCCGCCGACCCCGGACTGGGGACCCTCGTAGCGGGCCCCGGACTGGCGACCCTTGTTGTGGGGGCCAGACTGGGGACCCTTGTTGGGAGCTCCGGACTGGAGGGCGTCTCTGGAAGCTCCGGACTGAAGCGCGCCTCTGGAAGCTCCGGACTGGAGGGCGTTGCTGGAGGATCCGGGCTGGAGGGCGACTCTGGAGGCTCCGGGCTGGAGGCCGTCTCTGGAGGCCGTCTTTGGAGGCTCCATGCTGGAGGCCGTCTCTGGAGGCTCCGGGCTGGAGGCCGTCTCTGGAGGCTCTGGGCTGGAGACCGTCACTGGAGGCTCCGGACTGGAGACCCCTGTTGGAGGCTTCGTGCCATGTCTCACCCCTGGAGGCTTCTTGCCATGGATCATCACTGGAGGCTTCTTGCCATGGATCTTCACTGGAGGCTTCGTGCCATGGATCATCACTGGAGGCTTCGTGCCATGGATCATCACTGGAGGCTTCTTGCCATGGATCACCACTGGAGGCTTCTTGCCATGGATCATCACTGGAGGCTTCGAGCCATGGATCATCACTGGAGGCTTCTTGCCATGGATCATCACTGGAGGCTTCGTGCCATGGATCATCACTGGAGGCTTCTTGCCATGGATCATCACTGGAGGCTTCTTGCCATGGATCATCACTGGACGCTTCTTGCCATGGATCATCACTGGAGCGGAGAGACACACAGGAGGCCTGGCTCTGGGAGCAGGCACATGACTCACCAGGCTGCGGAGACATGCAGGAGGATTAGTTCTTAGCACAGGCACAGGACTCACCAGGCTGGGGTGACATGCAGGAGGCCTTGTCCTTGGCCAAGGCAGCGGATACACTGGGCCGTGGAGGCGCACTGGAGGTCTCGAGCTAAGAGCCTGCACAACCCGTCCTGGCTGGATGGTGACTTTGGCCCTGCACGTGCGAGGTGCAGGCACAGGACGCACTGGGCTGTGCAGACGCACTGGAGACACAGTGCGCAGAGCCGGCGCAGGATATGCTGGGCCGTAGAGATGTACTGGAGGTCTAGAGAGCAGGGCTGGCACAATCCTTCCTGGCTGGATGCTCACCCTAGCCCGGGAGATGCGGGGAGCTGTGATGTAGCGCACCGGGCCAAGAACGCGTACTGGAGACACCGTGCGCTCCACCGCATACCACGGTGCCTGATCAGTACGACGCCCGCCACGGTAAGCACGGGGAGTTGGCTCAGGTCTCCAACCTGACTCAGCCACACTCCCCGTGTGCCCCCGCCCAAGAAATTGGGGGGACTGCCCCTTGGGCTTCCTTGCCAGCCGTGTTCGTCTCGCCGACTCCATCCTCCGGTATCCCTCTTCGCACTGCTCAATAGAATCCCAGGCGGGCTCTGGCACTCTCCCTGGGTCGACCGGACCACCTCTCTACCTCCTCCCAGGTTGTCCTGGCCACGCTGCTCCTCCTTACAACGCTGCTTGGTCCTTTGGTGGTGGGTAGTTCCGTCACGGTAGTTCTGTTCTGTGAAACACAAATCATAGAAAATGTAACATAGAATGCCCACCCAAATCACACCCTGACCAAACCAAAATAGAGACATAAAAATCTCTCTACGGTCAGGGCGTGACAATAGCACTGTGACTTTAAAGTAGAAGTACCGTAACACCCTTCCACATTAATAAGGATTTATTGTGTATTCAGGTTAGGGTAAATGGTATTATATAATGTTTCCAATGTACACATTTCCCTTCCTTTACCCTATAAACACATTAAATGAAATACAACAACATACTGAAGATGGAATATATTCTATTTGTTTGGCCTGTCATTTAAAAAATCTTTGTACATGTTACTAATGTAAAAATGTTGCTAGCTTATTTATTTGAAATGGCACCCTTCAAAACAAAATAATATCTAGAATTGTAAATATGTTGAAGGACTAAAAACAACACAGTACATTTTCAATATCCTGTTCAGCATTATGAACGGCTCCAAATCGTGACTTTGCAGTTCTTTTGAAACATCAATGAATTCTTCTGGGGGGAAAAATCCCTCACATTATCTCCTTCATCTACGGTACATATTTCAAAATCAAGAACACAGAACTGTCACCTGTGCTCTGAAGTATCTCCTCCACTGTAGTGTCTGTCAAGTGAGGTCTGACCAAAGGAGGAGGGATGAGACAGAGGAGAATAGTTCTCTGCCTCATGGCTCTCCCCTGATGAGATGTGATTGCAATTGGTGGCGAACTAACTTGTCATGTTACATGTTGCCGGTCATATGGATGCATGATGTGCCATGCCTTAATTAGATGTCTAGCTGTTGGTAACAGATTCCTTCATACAGTACATCTCTCTCCCACTATGGCTCATTCCTGCTTCCTGTGATGATGAATCTACTCCATTGGGAACAAGCAGGCGTGACCTCCCCCGCCTCCAACTCCCAGAATGTCATTACCCAGGATGCCGTTGGTCACATGGCCTGCCTGCCCTCGTCACTATGGCATCATTTGGCCAGCTGTCAGTAGATAGAGTGTATTGCTGCGACATCATCATGGTTAGCCTGGCGGGGAGGGATCAGTGATGACTCAGGGATCAGCACGCAATTACACAGATCCCATAGGTCACTAGTCCTGTGTTTTGTAGCTACGCCATACTGAACCCCCCCCCCCCCCCCCCCCCATGTGTAACTAAGTGCCACATCTCATATTAAGGAGCAGACTGTGTTAGACATCCTAAAAATGACCGAGGGACATATCTCATTCCATTCACATTCACTCAAAATCATTTTTCACCCCTAAAATCTGTGTCTAACATGGCATAAAACAAGACCCTCTGTAGAGCAGCTAGGACAAAATGAGATGTTCTGAGACTGGAGGACAAACCACAAATGACTTTAACATGCCTACTCTGAATGCGTGATAACAATCTAAAATTTCCCACAGACATCCCATGTGGATGACTAGGGAAAATCGATAGCAACAAAATGTTCAGAATGCTAACAATGTTCCAAGACTGCTTACTGTATGTAAAGCAAGATGAGAAGTGATGGCTGTTAAGTGAGGACAATGTCAATTATGAGAATGACGTTTTTTCTCCTCACATAGATACACAATATAAAATCCCCTCAAGGTGATTTGTTCCTCTGTCATTGTTATGCTGCAGCCTTTGAGTTTGTAATGCCGTCAAGTCATCCATCACTCTTATCTGGGATGACATAGGCAAGAAGTAAATAGGCCTTTCCTCTATATTTAGCACCCACCATCATTAGTAGAAAATCCTAAAAAGCCGGACAATAGAGGATTGATTGCAGAGAATAATGCATCTACAATCCACAAAGGTAGAGAGAAAAGTAAATTGCAAATCCACAACTGAGTTTATTATCCTAACCTTCATAAAAGTGACAAAGTGGCAGGGAGAAAAAGCAACAAAAATGCTTAGAATACAGGCTGCATTCTTTAGGTTGTTGTTGCTGTTCTGGGAGGTTTATCTGCATTGGAAAAGTGTAAGGAGCAGACGGAGGGTCCCGTCCTGAAAGAAAGAGCAGAACGGCATGATGGGGAGCTCACTGAATTCTGGAACACTCCCAAACTCCCAACAGACTGCTTCTCGACTTGGAATGGATACTGAGATAGCCCTCTCCCACAACTCTTATAGAACCCTGCAGCCTCTTTAGCTACCGCACTGTATGAAGGTGCTACAACCATATTGCTACAGTATGTGGGGTTGTTGAGCTGCACTGCCACTTAGACAGATGATAGCGATGCATATTAAGTAGCTTGAAGACGTTGCTTGAAGAGGACAGTAATGCTGTCGTGACCTCTATTGAGCTTGGCGTTAGGTTAGCTCATATGGTTGCGACGATTATCCGTTCAGGGTTCATTTCTCCATGGTGAAAACCCCATATGACACCGTGCTGGGACCTTTTAAAAAACCTTTCACACCAAGACCTGAGATGAAATGACCTGACGTTTTCTATCTTTTATTTTGTTTTCCGCCTATGCATTTGGCAGAGGAGATAAGAAAGAAGGGTGATGTGGAGGAATGTGTTCATTCATTACTCGACCCATTGTGATAATCTAATGTTTATCTGATAAACAAAGCTGTGGGCATAGATGTTCCACAGGGAAAGTAAACTGGGTTTTTTGGAAGGGAAAAATACAGTGGCCTGTCTGTGCATCTGCATAAAAGTTCCCCCCTATTCCTTAGCCTCCTGCACACACACCGAAGCCTAATCTTTTATTTAACAACCTGAATATCACAAATGAGTTTGTGCATCTTTATTTGTAACACTCAAAGGGACCAATCATTATCTTTTAATTACCACTATCCAATATTGGGAGCCATTATAGGAAGATAATTAATCTTCCACCATGGCAAACTAAAGAGACTGGGAGTGGGAGGGAGATTTGCACAAACAACAAGTTCATACATAGCAACTCTTTTGAGGTGCACTATTTGCACACAAACAAACACTGAATAATTAATTAATGGAGCAGCCAACAGCCATAAAGAGACAGTATTGAATGAATACAGTACTAGGTGAATTGTCTGTTCATTACATGCACAGCCATTGTGTGTTCCTTACAAATCAGACACATAGGCCTAGCACATTTATGTATTCCATTTTCACAAGCTCTGTTTTTATTCAAGGCTGTCATGCATTTTACAGCCTTAGCATTGCAACCCCAAGAAGGCAAACAACAGAAATAATGAGGTAATTGATTCAATTGCATCAAGATCAGGCACATCCTAATTCCCTGTTTAGTCCATCTTTCTATACGCCTAATTAGAATGTTTGGGGTGAATTCGAATTGAAGGCAGTCAATTCAGGAAGTTATTTAAACTTAAAATCCTAAAATGTAAAAACTTTTGAAATACAGTAAATACTTTCCACTCTTCAGTTTACTGACATTCTTGACAATAGATCCCTTTTTTTATGTATATATATTTTTAGTTTACTAAATAATTAGAATTGACCCCAGCCCTGATGTTTATGTTAAATATTATTAGAATTCTTTTTTTACAGCTAACTTTTTTCCTTAGAATAGTCCAGTGCTTGGCTTGGACTGAAATAGGTTCCGGCAGTGGCAGCCTGTCATTCAGGGCAGGGGGGGCAGAGCCCCACCTGTTTTGAGCCCCACATTTCTTGCAAAAAATATATATAAATATTTTTTGGGTGGGAGGCTTGCCTGTTGTGCATGTTATTTGGCATTAATACGTGTCACATATCAGTTTGCAAACAATGTAAAAAATATATAATAATTGAGTTAATAAAGCTGCATACACACATGGTCTCTTTTTTGTTTTCTTGAGTAAGGCAGCTCCAAAATGCAGGTGTTTCAGCCTAGCTCAGTGTGGCTTTCTGTGGTGGTGGGGCGAGCCAGCAAAAAATAGGAGCATTGTATTGTGATTGGCTTAGTGTTATGTCACTCATGGGGACACTACATCATCGCCAAGTTTAAGTCCTTAGTAAGGGTAGACATCCTAAAAGTCAGCCCTTTGGGTCCTGCCATAGTTATATTACAAGTGCCCTTCCAAGAAGGCTCAAGGTCATCGGCCACAGATAAAATGACTCCAAATCACGTTATATGTACAGTAGCTTTGATTGGACTGATCACGTCAACATCTTACTTTCAAAGTCTTTGCTAGCAATCATCATCATGAATGAAGTCGACAATCTACAGAAAAATTATTTTAAGAGAAATATTTAAGAGAAATTATAGATAAAACGGTGCTCATCGGCCATTGGACATAAAGATTCACAAATTCAACAAAGAGTTGTTTGGAAAGAATCAGTGGCTAACTGCAAGCATTGCATAGCAACCAGTATCCTGCTATTCAATGGAGTGCCTGTATGGTTTTTTTCCCGAGTTCCCACCATAAATCCAGAGAATGCCTTTGATGACAAAGTTTGATGACAAAATTTGCCCACAAAGGACCGCCGTGCCACCTTCATGTTGTGAATATGGGGGCGTTGTTTTCACTTTGGAAAAAATCGTGCCCAAATTAAACGGCCTCGTACTCTGTTCTAGATCATACAATATGCATATTAATATTACTATTGGATAGAAAACACTCCGAAGTTTCTAAAACTGTTTGAATTATATCTGTGAGTAAAACAGAACTCATTTGGAAGCAAATTTCCATACAGGAAGTGAAAAATCTGAAAACGAGGCTCTGTGTCAGGGCCTGCCTATTCAACTGGCTTTTATTTATCGATCTGTATGCACTTCATACGCCTTCCACTAGATGTCAACAGGCAGTAGAAGGTTGAATGGGGTGTCTAGCTTGATGTGAGGCCGAATAAGAGCTTTTGGAGTGGCAGGTCCGGTCTTTTATCAGTTTTCGACGGCGCGCAGGGGAACCTCACATTGTCTTCTGAAAAGCGTTCGGAATACACTACGAATTGCTCCGGCTCTCATTTTATTTGATACATATGATAATAACATCATAAAGATGAACCGAGTTTGACCAGTTTATTCGAAGTTTGTTGGGAATTTTGGAATTTTTTGTTACATGCGCCAAGAGATGAAGGACATGTGCGCTCCACAATGCTAGCCAAAGTTGCTAATTCGACAGAAGAAATGGACATTCTAAAACCAAACAACGATTTATTCTGGACCTAGGACTCCTTGCACAACATTCTGATGGAAGATCAGCAAAAGTAAGACAACATTTATGATGTTATTTCGTATTTCTGTGTAATATGTTGACTCCAACACGGCGGAGAATAGGTGAGCGCTGTCTCACAATAATGCATGCTGTATGTTGTGGTAAAGTTATTTTAAAAAATCTAACACAGCGGTTGCATTAAGAACCAGTGTATCTTTCATTTGCCATACAACAAGTATTTTTCTGTAAGGTTTATGATGAGTTCTTTGGTTAGATTAGGTGAGTGTCCAAAATGTCTCTGGACATTCTGGTGAATTGTTGCTACGTATTCACAATGTATAACCACGATTTGCAGCTCTAAATATGCACATTTTCGAACAAAACATAAATGTATTGTATAACATGATGTTATAAGACTGTCATCTGATGAAGTTGTCCAAAGGTTAGTGATTAATTTTATATCTATTGCTGGTTTTTGCGAAAGCTATGTTGGCGGTGAATAAATGTTTTTGTGTGTTTGGCTATTGTGGCAAGCTAATATAATTCTATATTGTGTTTTCGCTGTAAAACACTTAAAAAATCGGAAATATTGGCTTGATTCACAAGATGTTTATCTTTCATTTGCTGTACACCATGTATTTTTCATAAATGTTTTATGATGAGTATTTATGTATTTCACGTTGCTCTCTGTAATTATTCTGGCTGCTTTGGTGCTATTTGTGATGGTGGCTGCAATATAAAACCAGGATTTGTAGCTATAAATATGCACATTTTCGAACAAAACATAAATGTATTGTATAACATGATGTTATAAGACTGTCATCTGATGAAGTTTTTCAAGGTTAGTGATTAATTTCATCTCTATTTGTGGGTTTTGTGAAAGCTACCTATGCAGTGGAAACATGGTGAAAACATGCTGTTGTGTGTTTGGCTATTGTGGTTAGCTAATATAAATACATATTGTGTTTTCGCTGTAAAACATTTTAAAAATCTGAAATGATGGCTGGATTCACAAGATGTTTATCTTTCATTTGCTGTATTGGACTTGTGATTTCATGAAATTATATTATATGATATCCCTGTCCCGTTAGGCTAGGCTATGCTAGTCAGCTTTTTTGATGAGGAGGATCCCGGATCCGGGAGAGAGAAGCGGTAGTTAAGTGAGCACATCACAAGCCAAGGTGAGTCCAAAAATGTCTTGTATGCTGATGCATAAATGATGTAAAATGCAAGGCAGATATGTATACTGTAGCTAAGAAAGTAATAGTAAGTGTTTGTTGTGTAGTAAGCTGTTAGTAACCCATGTGCCTCACCCTAATAATTTGGGCTATTTTCACCTCTTAATTTCACCTAACGATACTGTTCTGACTTGGTGGTGTTGCACATGTAGCCTATAACCTGTTTTTGAGAAATGTCATCATTGTCACTTTCCTGACCTTATTTCCTTTGTTTAGTCTTTGTTTAGTTGGTCAGGACGTGAGCTGGGTGGGCATTCTATGTTTTGTGTTTCTATGTTGGGTTTGTTGTTTGGCCTAATATGGTTCTCAATCAGAGGCAGGTGTTTATCATTGTCTCTGATTGGGAACCATATTAAGGTAGCCTGTTTTCACTGTTTGTTTGTGGGTGATTGTTCCTGTTCGTGTGTTCATCTGTTCTGTGTTCCCATGTTCAGGACTGTAGCGTTTTCGGTTCCTTCTGTCAGTTTGTTGTTTTTGTTTGTTGTTTAACCTGTTGAGGATGGGGGCGCTGTTGAGACTATTTATGCTAATTGGGTAATTTTTGAAACGGCTTCCCACAAAATCCTTGATCGTACAATATGCATATTATTATTATTATTGGATAGAAAACAGTCTATAGTTTCTATAGGAGTTGAAATTTTGTCTCTAAGTGGAACAGAGCCCATTCTACAGCAATTTCCCTGACATGGAGTCAGATTTCAGAAATGTTGGCCACTGTTCTGAAGTCAGTTAAAAGGGCACTGTTATTGCTATGACTATACGGACACTTCTTACGTCTTCCCCTGGATGCCTTTACGTGATGACGATTCCAATGGGGTCGATTGCGCGTTCACAGGCACTACAAATGAAAAAACCCTGTAGCTAGCAAGTCTTTTCTTGGTGCGTAACGCGCGTGGAAGACACCGACCCGCTCCTGTTCCAAGCGTTAGTTTAGCCTGTTATATTTCTCCGGTCATCTTTTCACTCGTTATAGGAGTTAAAAACATCATAAGGTAGTTAATTTAAAGCGTTTTATAGCAATTTATATCCGTTTAGTGCGATTTTGGGACATTTATTTTTGAAACGATGTGAATAGCTGGGCACGCTTTTCAGTTCATCCCGAACGCAGTTGGCATTTCCACATGGCAAGAGGACAGCTTTCCACCAAAAGACGATTACTCCCAAGAAAGGATCCTTTGCCCAAGATACTGATGGAAGAACAGCTCAAAGTAGGACATTTTTATTATGATAAATCGTGTTTCTGTCGAAACATTTTAGTGGCTTAGGACGCCATGTTTTTTGACGTAGCTTCGCTTGGCGCAAACTGTATTGAAAAGTAAGGATAAATTAAAAAATGTAATTCCGCAATTGTATTAAGAATTAAATTGTCTATCAATCCCTGTCCACCCTATATTTTTTAGTCACGTTTATGAGTATTTATGTATAAGAGTAGATCACTGTCTAAGTGGCGCAAGGACATTTTCTGACCAGCTGAGCTACATTTCACATTGTCTAACCATGATTTTGGTGGCTAAATATAAACGTTTTCGATCAAACTCTATATGGATTGTGTAATATGATGTTACAGGAGTGTCATCTGAAGAATTCTGAGAAGGTTAGTGAAAAAATTAATATATTTTTGGCGATGTTGACGTTATCGCTCATTTTGGCTAGAATCAATGCTGGGCTGCTATGTGCTATGTGCTATGCTAATATAACGATTTATTGTGTTTTCGCTGTAAGACACTTAGAAAATCTGAAATATTGTCTGTATTCACAGGATCTGTGTCTTTCGATTCGTGTATGCTGTGTATTTTTACGAAATGTTTGATGATTAGTAAGTAGGTAAACACGTTGCTCTAAGTAGTTTTTCTATTCCATTTGTGACGGTGGGTGCAATTGTAACCTATGCCATCTACCTGAAATATGCACTTTTTTCTAACAAAACCTATCCCATACCATAAATATGTTATCAGACTGTCATCTGATGAGTTTTTTTGTTGGTTAGGGGCTATAAATATCTTAGTTTAGCCGAATTGGTGATGGCTACTGGTGTTGGTGGACAAATAAAAGATGGTGGATTATGCTAATGTGTTTTTAGGTAATAGATGTACATCTTTACATATTGTGTCTTCCCTGTAAAACATTTTAAAAATCGGACATGTTGACTGGATTCACAAGATCTGTGTCTTTCATTAGCTGTATTGGACTTTAATGTGTGAAAGTTAAATATTAAAAAAAAAATTTTTTTTTGAATTTCGCGGCACTGGTTTTTCAGTGGGGGGGGGGGGGGGGTGTGCCGCTAGCGGCACGCTGATCCTAGACAGGTTAAATTAAAATATGGATTATCATCACGCTGCATTTTGGTCCTACTCTCTTTCACCCGAAGACAGCCGTTACAGAATCACCGACCAAACCCGGACCAAGCAGCGTGGTAACGGGCAGCAGCGACAGCAGCAGCAGCGTACTCAGGACTTCTGGACATGGGAGGAAATTCTGGACGGTACGGGACCCTGGGTTCAAGCTGGAGAGTATCGCCGCCCTCGTGAAGAGCTGGAGGCAGCTAAAGCCGAAAGGCGGTGGTATGAGGAGGCAGCAAGGAAGCGAAGGCTGGAAGCCTGAGAGTCAGCCCCAAAAATGTATTGGGGTGGAGGCTAAAGGGGAGTGTGGCGAAGTCAGGTAGGAGACCTGCGCCAACTTCCCGTGCTTACCGTGGAGAACGAGAGTACGGGCAGACACCGTGTTATGCGGAAAAGCGCACGGTGTCTCCTGTACCTGTGCTTAGCCCGGTGCGGTACATCCCAGCTCCACGTATCGGCCGGGCTAGAGTGGGCATCGAGCCAGGTGCCATGAAGCCGGCTCAACGCATCTGGTCTCCAGTGCGTCTCCTCGGGCCGGTGTACATGGCACCAGCCTTACGCATGGTGTCCCCGGTTCGCCAGCACAGCCCAGTGCGGGCTATTCCACCTCGCCACACTGGCCTGGCTACGGGGAGCATTCAACCAGGTAAGGTTGGGCAGGCTTGGTGCTTAAGAGCTCCAGTACGCCTTCACGGTCCGGTACATCCGGTGCCACCTCCTCGCCACAGCCCAGTACCACCAGTGCCTTCCTGTGCGTCTTCAGAGCCCTGTTCCTCCTCCACGCACTCGCCCTGTGGTGCGTGTCTCCAGCCCGGTACCACCAGTTCCGGCACCGCGCACTAAGCCTCCTGTGCGCCTCCAGAGCCCTGTACGCACTGTTGCTGCTCCCCGCACTAGCCTTGAGGTGCGTGTGCGCCTCAGCAGACCAGAGTCTGCCGTCTGCCCAGCGCCGCCTGCGTTACCATCTGCCCAGCGCCGTCTGAGTTGCCGCCTGAGCTACCTGTCTGCCCAGCGCCGCCTGCGCTGCCCGTCTGCCCAGCGCCGCCTGCGCTGCCCGTCCGCCCAGCGCCGTCTGAGCTGCCCGTCTGCCCAGCCCCGTCTGAGCTGCCCGTCTGCCCAGCGCCGTCTGAGCTGCCCGTCTGTCCTGAGCCTTCAAAGCCGCCCGTCTGTCCTGAGCCTTCAAAGCCGCCCGTCTGTCCTGAGCCTTCAGAGCTGTCTGTCAGTCAGGAGCCGCTAGAGCCGTCCGTCAGTCAGGAGCCGCTAGAGCCGTCCGTCAGTCAGGAGCCGCTAGAGCCATCCGTCAGTCAGGAGCCGCCCGCCAGTCAGGAGCCGCCAGAGCCGCCCGCCAGTCAGGAGCCGCCAGAGCCGCCCGCCAGTCAGGAGCCGCCAGAGCCGCCCGCCAGTCAGGAGCCGCCAGAGCCGCCCGCCAGTCAGGAGCCGCCAGAGCCGCCCGCCAGTCAGGAGCCGCCAGAGCCGCCCGCCAGTCAGGATCCGCCAGAGCCGCCCGCCAGTCAGGAGCTGCCAGAGCCCCCCGCCAGTCAGGAGCCGCCAGAGCCGCCCGCCAGTCAGGAGCCGCCAGAGCCGCCCGCCAGTCAGGAACTGCCAGAGCCGCCCGCCAGTCAGGAGCTGCCAGAGTCGTCAGTCAGCCAGGACTGGCCAGAGTCGTCAGTCAGCCAGGACCGGCCAGAGTCGTCAGTCAGCCAGGACCGGCCAGAGTCGTCAGTCAGCCAGGACCGGCCAGAGTCGTCAGTCAGCCAGGACCGGCCAGAGTCGTCAGTCAGCCATGACCTGCCAGAGTCGTCAGTCAGCCATGACCTGCCAGAGTCGTCAGTCAGCCATGACCTGCCAGAGCCGTCAGTCAGCCATGACCTGCCAGAGCCGTCAGTCAGTCCGGAGCTGCCCCTCAGTCCGGAGCTGCCCCTCAGTCCGGAGCTGCCCCTCAGTCCGGAGGCGCCCCTCAGTCCGGAGGCGCCCATCAGTCCAGTGGGGTTAATTTGGAGGGTCGCCGTTAAGAGGAGGCCACGGAAGCGAGGATTAACTATGGTGGGGTGGGGGCCACGTCCAGCGCCAGAGCCGCCACCGTGGACAGATGCCCACCCAGACCCTCCCCTATAGGTTCAGGTTTTGCGGCCGGAGTCCGCACCTTTGGGGTGGGGGGGGGGGGGGGGGTACTGTCACGTTCCTGACCTTATTTCCTTTGTTTAGTCTTTGTTTAGTTGGTTAGGACGTGAGATGGGTGTGCATTCTATGTTTTGTGTTTCTATGTTGGGTTTGTTGTTTGGCCTAATATGGTTCTCAATCAGAGGCAGGTGTTTGTCATTGTCTCTGATTGGGAACCATATTAAGGTAGCCTGTTTTCACTGTTTGTTTGTGGGTGATTGTTCCTGTTCGTGTGTTCATCTGTTCTGTGTTCCTATGTTCAGGACTGTTGCGTTTTTGGTTCCTTCTGTCAGTTTGTTGTTTTTGTTCGTCGTTTAAATATCCTAATTAAAATATGGATTATCATCACGCTGCATTTTGGTCCTCCTCTCTTTCGCCCCCTTTATTTATCCTACGGTTCTGACTTGTTGTACAGAGAAAATACTGTAAGAGCAGCCCATGTTCTGCATTCTGTCGCTGTACATTTCAAAAGTGCTGAACACATAGTTATAATGACTACGTCCATCTTACTGTAGCTCGCTCATTAATCTCTTAATCGAAATTAAGGAACGCCTCTTATCCGCTCATCATTCCCTTATGCCATAGTTTCTACATCTCAATTGTCAGTAAAACCACATTTGTTTAAGCAAGTCAGCCATATCAGCTATGTTTTTTTTAAAGGCAATAAACGAGGCTGAATTAACTGTTTCTCTGCCAGACAAGGCTCTGCTGATAGCCAGGTGTAGCAGTGGTAAGAATTCACTCCATGGTGCTGAAAAGAAAGCTCTGCGGTTGGGACAGCTTTATGTAGTTCCTAACAGTTTTTGGGCACCACTTGTCGCCGTTATAGTGCAATTAATGTATTGTTTAGTGTTGTTTAGAGTCTTTGCTGGCATGCATCTATAAAAAAATGTGTTGGAGTTTGCCCCACCAAGATAGACATGCTAAAATCGCCACTGGGTTCCGGTACTCATTTTGGGTGCCGGTACTGTTTATATTTAGGTGCAGGAGCACCACAATACTTTTGAGCTAATATTCTATTAAAGAAACAGAAGCTCAAGCAGTAGAACATTTGAGGTGTGGGTATTCAGCTCCGGTGAGCTCCTGCCCAAGTCAAGAACTTGAATAGTCACCTGTACATACTGTTGCAGATTGATTAAAAAGTCATATCTAAATCACGGTTAAAGGCCAATCTTAAAGGCCAATTTTATGAACTAATCATTGAATGAACCCACCTGAACTGACTAATTGCTGCCTACAACATAGACAACAACATTTCATTTCAATCCCTATTAGCAGTTCCCCTTTAACATCACCTCTATCAAATCATAAGACCTGACGTTGACAACTACTATTTTAAGGTTAAATAATAACTGTACAATTAGAGGATAACTATCTGATTCATTTATTGAAATGGCACCAGGGAAACTAGACTTGAAGGGTGGCGATGACAAATACACAACCTCCGGAGGATAGAGACATTTAGATTGATATATGCATATTTGGCAGACAATTCCCCTGTCAGAAAACAAATTAACCCCCAATCTTGATGAGGTAATTTTTTTGCAGACAAAAGATAACCTTGGGTCGACTCAGAGACCCCCTATTTCAGCAGCATTCAAGATAGTTCTATTCCAATTATTAGACGGTTGGTGAAGCATGATAAAACAATGAACCATTAATCATGGCCCGGTTCAGATATGACCAAGAACTACATCCAAGTGGGATATTGAACTACGATACCACATTAACTTTAATACCACAGACCAGAGAGCTCACTGTACAGTAGGTGATGTATCATATATGAAAACAATGAAGTCACACAGAGCAGGCTTGACCTCTACAACATATCAGTTGGGGTTCGCTCTGTATCCTGTGGGAAAATATCCCCTCTGTATGGCAGAGAAGTATAGGCCTACCACAAAAAAAAGGTAGATTAACTATAAAATATGAACAGTCTACATTTCCCCTTTCAATTATATATATGCAGTGCATTCGGAAAGTATTCAGCCCCCTTGACTTTTTCTACATTTTGTTACGTTACAGCCTTATTCTAAAATGTATTACATCGTTTTTTCCCCCTCTACACACAATACCCCAAAATGACAAAGCAAAAACAGGTTTTTAGAAATGTTTGAAAATGTATTAAAACAAAAAAACTGAAATATTACATTTACATAAGTATTCAGATGCTTTACTCAGTACTTTGTTGAAGCACTTTTGGCAGCAATTACAGCCTCGAGACGTCTTGGGTATGACGCTGCAAGTTTGGCACACCTGTATTTGGGGAGTTTCTCCCATTTTTCTCTGCAGATCCTCTCAAGCTTTGTCAGGTTGGATGGAGAGCGTTGCTGCACAGCTGTTTTCAGGTCTCTCCAGAGATGTTCGATCGGGTTCATGTGCAGGCTCTGGCTGGGCCACTCAGAGGACATTCAGAGACTTGTCCCGAAGCCACTCCTGCATTGTCTTGGCTGTGTGCTTAGGGTCGTTGTCCTGTTGGAAGATGAACCTTTGCACCAGTCTGAGGTCCTGAGCGCTCTGGAGCAGGTTTTCATCAAGGACCTCTCTGTACTTTGCTCCGTTCATCTTTCCCTCGTTCTTGACTAGTCTCCCAGTCCTTGCTGCTGAAAAACATCCCCACAGCATGATGCTGCCATTACCATGCTTCACTGAAGAGATGGTGCCAGGTTTCCTTCAGACGTGACGCTTGACATTAATTTATTTAACTAGGCAAGTCAGTTAAGAACAAATTGTTATTTGCAATGACAGACTACCCCCGCCAAACCCGGATGACGCTGGGCCAATTGTGCGCCGCCCTATGGAACTCCCTATCACGGCCGAATGTGATACAGCCTGGATTCGAACCAGGGACAGTAGTGACGCCTCTTGCACTGAGATGCAGTGCCTTAGACCGCTGCGCCACTCGGGAGCCCTAAGAGCTCATTCTTGGTTTCACCAGACCAGAGAATCTTGTTTCTCATGGTCTGAGAGTCTTTACGTGCCTTTTTGCAAACTCCAAGCAGACTGTCATGTGCCTTTTACTGAGGAAAGGCTTCCGTCGGGTCACTCTACCTTAAAAGGCCTGATTGGTGGAGTGCTGCAGAGATGGTTGTACTTCTGGAAGGTTCTCCCATCTCCACATTGGAACTCTGGAGCACTCTCAGAGTGACCATCTTGTTCTTGGTCACGTACCTGACCACGGCCCTTCTCCCCCGATTACTCAGTTTGGCTGGGCGGTCAGGTCTAGGAAGAGTCTTGTTGGTTTCAAACTTCTTTCATTTAAGAATGATGGAGGCCACTGTTTTCTTGAGGACCGTCAATGCTGCAGAAATGTTTTGGTACCCTTCCCCAGATCTGTGCCTCGACATTAACCTGTCGGCTTGGTTTTTGCTCTGATATGCACTGTCAACTGTGGAACCTTACATAGACAGGTGTGTGCATTTCCAAATCATGTCCAATCAAATGAATTTACCACAGGTGGACTCCAATCAAGTTGTAAAAACATCTCAAGGATGATCAATGGAAACAGGGTGCACATCAGCTCAATAGCAAAGGGTCTGAATTCTTATGTAAATTATGTTTTTTTATGAATTTGAAAAATGGAGGGGAAAAAACTGTTTTGCTTTGTCATTATGGGGTATTGTGTGTAGATTGGTGAGGAAAATGTTTTATTTAATCCATTTTAGAATAAGGCTGTAGCGTAACAAAATGTATATAAATAGCTAATTAGCATTTTTTGAGAACATTCCTTTTCCACCTCAGTGCAAGATAGAAAAGCTATCATCGCTCTTGGAAAAAACAACAACACTGAAAACAAATGGGCAAGATGTGGGATGGCAGTAGAGGCAAATGGTTCTGAGGTTTGACAGCCCTGTGGCAATTTGTCAGTGTCATTTTCCACAAGCGTCTCTATGCTGTCCCAACAAACATTCCATACAGGAAATAATTCATCTGCATCCAGAAGAAAGGGCGAGTGAGCGCCATCGCTGAATTAGCTATGAGTTATCTCCTCAATAACTTCTAATCAGACTGCCGCCGTTTCCTCCACTGTAAACAAAAGTAATTACAGTAGATGTGATGGAGGGAGAGAAGGAGACAGCTTCTGCATGCTCAGGACCAGTGTTGAGCTAGCTAGCTAGCTGGCACTGTAAGGCGGAACACTTAATTAGGGCCAGAATAGCCCAGCACTACTGAATGAGCCTGACAATAGCACACGCTTCACTTTCTAAAATAAAGCCTGCTGTGCTGCAGTTGTTACTTTTCTTTCTCATTTTCTCCCCCACCAATATTGGTCTTGAGATTCACTTCAACGAAAATGCAGAAATGCTGTTTGGGGAAAGGCTTGGAATACTGTATCTTACTTGGTTTGATGTGATCGTGATGAAGGTAAAGTAGTTGATACTAATTACTATTATTTACAAATTCAGTTTCAACTACACACCAATAACAAAACAGAACATTTACAAACAAAAAGCAAGTTGAAATAGGAACAATATGATTGTTCATTGTTCAAATAGGGAGGACCAGTGAGTTGAAATTTACTGGTGGCTACTGTAGTTGAACCAGTTTAGAGGTGCTGGGTGAAGATGGCTCCTGTCTGAGTCGGGAGTACTCAGCTGAAGATGAATACAACACACATTATATTCAGAGACCAATTTATTTGTGTTACTAAGATCTTCAGTGGAGTCACAGCATCACTGAGAATGATGCAATACATCCTGATCTAAAACCAGCGGAGCATTTCTATGGATATAGAGAAAAGTAGTCGTTGCAATTGATCAAAATGTCCTGGCCATACATTGTGTTAGGAAAACAACTCGCCAGCCTACAAATAAGTCTACTTGGGTTTTAGGCCTGTCTAGCTCTTCCATAACCTGTCTGAATGACTATTTAACATGGAAATAAGCATAAGTGATTAGGGTGTTGTACTGTATGCACATGCCTAGCCCTTCTCATGACTCCAAACGCTACAACATTGGAGTCATTCTACGTCCTTTTTGAATACCTGACATAATTATTCAAGTGTGAAATACTCCATCTATAAACAATTTATCCATGATTGTGATACGATTTTTGGAAACCTTGAACACTCAACTTAACCTAATTATCATCCAAAAATAACAAATACAAAATATACACTTACTGTTTTACCACATATTTCCTGTCACACCCTGACCTTAGAGATCCTTTTCATGTCTCTATTTTGGTTTGGTCAGGGCGTGAGTTGGGTTGGGTATTCTATGTTCTATGTTTTGTAGTTCTATGTTTTGGCCGGGTAGGGTTCTCAATCAGGGACAGCTGTCTATCGTTGTCTCTGATTGAGAACCATACTTAGGCTGCCCTTTTCACAACTGTGTTTGTGGGAAGTTTAATTTGTTTAAGGCACGTAGCGTTTAGTTTCACGATTTGTTTTGTAGTGTTTCTTGTTTTGTTCGGCGTCTTTTCTAGAAGAAAAAGAAAATGTACGCTTACCACGCTGCACCTTGGTCCAGTTCTTCCTTCAACAGCCGTGACATTTCCACTGATGTTTTTTTGTGTAACAGGTTCGAGCCACAGGTTTGTTTTGTTCCCTCAAATTTCTATTAGCTCAGGAAGTGCAACGCAGTGACTTAAAAGTAGAGTTTTCGATGTTCCCGAAACCGTATTGCACGCGGTTATTAGACACGGTTAGACGCAGTTAGACAGAGCGTCGGGACAGCTGTACACATTGGTTACCCACTGTGGTCAATTGTTAAACTGAGAACCCTATGGCTATATGGTCTTGGGTTCTCAAGAGCTGTCATGTTCCTAAGAAGACAGCTTACTTACCAGGATCAAGGGAGAGCTTTGTCCTGACTCTGTAGTCCAGGTTGCAATGTTCCTAGATGGTGACCAAAATAATATTAATATACACAAAATAAAACAAAAAGGAAATACATAACAAAAATGTATCAAACAAATAAGGGAAGACCCTGCTAGGCCAGAAGGCTCCTCAATCCACCTCTCCCTCAGCCATCACCTGCCAACCCCTTCTCTCTCTAGACAGATGTGCCTCCCACAATGTACCAATCATCTGGTTGATTAATTACTTAAAAATCATACAATGTGATTTTCTGGATTTTTGTTTTAGATTCCGTCTCTCACAGTTGAAGTGTACCTATGATAAAAAATTACAGACCTCTACATGCTTTGTAAGTAGGAAAACCTGGAAAATCGGCAGTGTATCAAATACTTGTTCTCCCCACTGTATGAGGGGTTTTAAATGTAGAAAAAACACGTATGCATGAGTACAGATTCAGAACAAGTGAGACACATTTCATATGAACTGATATTTAGCGGCCTACTGGAAACAGTATAACTTGTTCATTGGCATAGTTTTTGCTGAGCATGTAAAACCCCTGACCGCTGAAATCAGTCACTTAACTCCCTCTTAGAATGGCTGTCTTCACAGAGACGACGCCTTTGGAACATGAATGCCACAACAAATCGGGACATTATTACGATTCCACATTTTGTCAGAAAAGAAATGCCGCATTTCACAATACTCTCAGATCAAAATGCCAAATCAAATTAAATAATGGCAGTTTTGCCGCATTTAACAATTGTCATCTCTGTGGTGCTTCTTCCTTCCATCCCTGTCCTCTAAAAACGAGGCTCTGTCATCTGTCTTCTGTAAAGCCTAGTGTCAACAGCACATGTCCAGTAAGCATGCTTACCATTCAGAGGGGAACAGAGTAGTGTTAGCGATTCACAGGTGCTTTCAAACTTTTTTTCCTTCCCAGCATGATTACATACTCTTGAGGAATATTTATCTGAGCCTCTCTTGAAACGGTTTTGTTCTTCAAGATATCCCGGTCCGGAGGTAAAACACTACGAAAGAACAAACTTTCCCTTTTGAAAATGGAAACAATAACAGCCTCTCTTCAATGTGAGCGTTCGGTAAACTGTGGAGTACCAATCTATCCCTTGTGTGACCTGATCACCTTTCAAATGACAACAACATTGATCTACTGTGACAGTACAATTCAGGGGGAAACGTTGCAACATAAACGTGCTTTCAAACCTTGTTTTCATGTTTTGATTGATGAGCAGCGTTTTCGATTTGGTATTTTTACCCATCTGTTCCTCAGAGCTGTCAATGTCTTGACAATCCTGACAGTTTTCTCCACGCTGACTTATTTCCTAAAAGATGTAGAGGTCCAAAGGACGTTGATGGGTAATGTTTTTCCTTTTAAAGTCCTATTACACTTTTTAATAAATGTACCGCTCTGTCATAAATAATTACCCAGAAAATCAAAAGTATCAAATCAAATTAAATCATAACTATTAAGTCTGTCCAAAAACACAGGATTAAACTATGACTGGATAGTCAACATTGGCTTTTGGAAATGAATCTTCACAAATAGTTGAATGGTGTGTTTTTCTCTGTCTAGCAGTGGGTATAGCACCCTGGAGCATGGCTGCTACCAGTAGTTCTTCATCTATTATTGACTATATTGCACTTTTTAAGAACCATGTGCTAAAGTTTCAAAGACACTTCTCTCGTCCCTTGGTTACCAACGGCTGTTTATTGATGCTTTCTTTCTCCATACTAAATACACAACTCAACCCCCCTGGCGAGAGGAGAACTATACAGTTTCAAATGTCTGCTGTGAGTTTTTCTCCATTGCTCAACAAACTGTGATATTCAGGTTAACTTTCCACTTATTCCAAACAACATAATAGAACAAACAATCTGGCTACAGACTCCGGACTCTAGAATAGCATTTGACGCAAATGTGTTTACAGAGAGTAATCTTGATTTGAAAGTGTCTCTACAGTACAGGACTCTCTGGGCACAGATATCAGTTCAACGTCTAGCTTTGATTTACATTTGGTTGAATGTGAATTCAATGTGAAATCAACAACAAAAAATCACCATTTCATTCTATTTCTGTTAAAAATTGGGTTATGTGAGGACTTTTTGCTAATCGAATTAGTTGTCCACGTTGATACAACGTCATCACTTTGATTATTTTGGTTGAAACAACGTTGGTTCAAGCAGTGTTTGCCCTGTGGGGTAGCTTCTCTGGCACATTCATAGAAACCTACTTCCCAATGAAAAGAGGACATAATCTGACATGATGAGTTATATACTTGAGGACTGGGAATCTGCATCAATATGAAGGGAAGTGGATCATTTATAGGGCTAACAAGCCATTCTGATTGCCAAAAATCACAAAATCTACAGAGTGGAAGTGAAAGTGATTTGAAATTACAGCATTGTGAAATGCGTGACAGTCTTCCAAATGAATGAGGGCTCAGTGTTTGGTCCACTTGTCCCGCTAGAATGATTTTTCAATCTCAAGGTGCAACAACAGTGTCTAAAGAAGCAGTCAGTGACAGGACCAGTCATTGAGTCTGGTGTAGAGTTCATGCTCCATCTCAGCTTGATGGAATTGATGGGAGAATGCCAAGCTTACAGACATTGAAGTCTGAAGACGTTTGTGTGAAATATATATAAAAAAAAAATGTATGAGTTTGGATTCAGTTTCCACTGTACGTTACTCATTCTAGCACAGTAATCCCCACATGCAATCTGCCCCCTATTCCTCACCTGTAAGATTTAGAACTCCTTGCAGACGTCCTAAAGTTAGGGAGGCCAGGCAACATAGTATAGACTTTGAAGTAGAAACTGTTTCAAGGCTGGCATTTTCTTTCTTAAATCCCATGACATTTCCTCCGTGCTCCTGAATGGGAGAATGAGAGTGACACGGAGAGGGGGCAACCAAATAAACCCTTCCTAGGGGCCGAAGCCACTAATCTATAATTTAATTTCAAGCGGGTGTCTGGGCCATGAGGACACATGGCAAGGTCAAGGGCTACTGTACAGAGAGGGATCGAGAGCGAGAGATGTGGATTTGGAAGCACAGCCTTGGGTTTGATCAACAGCTTCATCCAGCTTAGAGGGAATAGTGATGGGCTTGGGGTGGGGGTTGAGGTGGGGTGGCTTCTCAGAGAAAGCCAGCCTGTCTTTTACACCAACCCAGCCACTTATTTCACACACGACAGTAACAAATACTCCTGGAGGAAATTCATTATTCAAAACAACTAAGATGTTTGTGATGAATAAGCATCTGCAAGTCCCTAAGAACATGAGAGCGTAACTGGAAATTTAACACGTCTGGCTAGATCTGCATGTAAATGAAAGATTTGTATTACTTTTCACCATTATTCTTGTTTTCCTCATTATGTAGAGGAGTGTAGTCTGAGATAAATCAGCTCTAATGGAGAAGTGGAGGTATGAATTGTGAGCAGTGTGGCTAATCCCATGAGTAAGGAGATATGTGTAATAATAGAGTGGACCTTGTTCTCCATGAACACGCATGCAGTGACCCTAGGAATGGACGCAATAATTACCAGTGACCGCTCGGGAACATTTTCACCATGTCTCTTTAATGCGAATCGGCACTGGGTTATTTTATGAACGGCTTTAGCATTAAACATTTATGGACGGCTTTAGCACATGGACATTTGGCACAAGGACTTGGCACAAGGACTCGAGTACCTGTATACTGTAACAGAACCTATACCCTCACCCACCCACCCTTCCACCCTCCATCTTGAATTCATAAAACATACTACCTTGGCAGTTAAGAGTAGCTGAGAAGAGTCCATGTTCATTAAAACCTTACATATAAGGCTGCTGTCAGGTCAGTGAGAGAACCAGGGTGTATCCCATGCACCATTTGCAGTTTGTTCGAGCTTAGCTGGCATTCAATTTCAACTCCTCCAAGTTATTGAATATACGAGAGCGGTAGACACTGACAGGTACAAGTTACTCCACGGGCAACCATTAATTAGTGAGTCAAGGAGTAAATGGAGAACTACACAGCTACACTCCATCTCTGGCAGGCAGACAGCTACGGAGACACCGATGGCAGACTCAGCTGGGTCATCTCTTAAGCTGCTCACTTCCTATTAGAAATGAGATCCTGGGTCTCTCAAACTTCCTACCTCGATACACAGGGAGCCTGTCAAATCCAATGGCGTTCAAGTGGAGTTTCTCTCTAGCATATTGCATAGAAATTAATACGACTCCACATCAGCATTCATATACTGCAGCAGTCTTCGTTAACTGAAAGAGTAGCAGGGGAAGGGAAATGCATAGTGCTGTAATAGGATATGATGGGTTTATGTCTTTTTGAAACCCAGGAGGAAGTGGTCCTGTAGGGATGGGTATGATGGACTCATCATCAGCTCAGTGAGGACTGAACACTGTGTGGGTAGGAGACAGTGGAACCAGTCTCTCCGTCGTTGGATAGGTGTAGTGGGATTGAATACCAGACTCATCGCTGTCTCACCGTCTGCCTCCTCACTTCTGAAAAGAAAAAAAGATTGTGTTAGAGAGAGGGAGGTTTTCAGACCAAAACCTTATGGGGAATTGTGCTATGGAGAAAAAACATTACAGAGACACTTTCTTATTCCAACAGGACAATATTACGGTTTGTTCCTTTTGATTAGACTGCAACATCTCAGTCTTTATCCAGTGGACCTGTTTTCCATATTACAGCTAACTCTTCTAAACTTTGAAGGAAGTCTGCCCACTCCGGTCCCAATAGACCCCTCCACACAACTGCTAATGCTACCACAGCAAATGAAACTGCTCTCCCTGAATAATTAAACTGGTTGGAAAATTAACTCAGACACACAGGGTTTAATGTCACACAAGAAGCTCTCCTAGTTTAAGATTTTAAAAAGCAATATAGCGTGGTATAACCATAGAGGTTCAGGTTAAATATGTAATTATAGTGCATCACCCATAGCTACCTGAAACCTACTGCTCTAGACTTCCAATTGAAAAGAAAATATACAAAAAATATATATAATGTTTAAATTTTTCAGTAAAATAATAATTTAAAGATGTACATGAAAGGAGATATATTAAAACACAAAGTTTGAGGTAGAGGAATACTTTATGCATTATGACATTTTGCAGTAGCCTACATGCTCTGTGTTCCAGAAAGACCTCATCTCTACTTCCTGTCCAAGCCTGTCATTCTTATAAAGCTCCGTTTGATTCTGATCTGACTCGAAGGACTGAGATTGCAGACCGTCAGCAGATGCAATATTCTCTAGCGTGTGGTGAATACTGTCTTGGTCACTTTGGCTGCTGCCACTGTTTGGAAACCTCTCTATCACTTCTTAATCATTACATCTTGTCCCCTTACTGGATCTGTGGCACGTGAGATACAGTTGAAGTCGGAAGTTTACATACACCTTAGCCAAATACATTTAAACTCCGTTTTTCACAATTCTTGACATTTAATCCTAGTAACAATTCCCTGTCTTAGGTCAATTAGAATCACCACTATATTTTAAGAATGTGACATTTCAGAGTAATCGCAGAGAGAATGATTTATTTCAGCTTTTATTTCTTTCATCACATTCCCACTTGGTCAGAAGTTTACATACACTCAATTAGTATTTGGTAGCATTGTCTTTAAATTGTTTAACTTGGGTCAAACGTTTCGAGTAGTCTTCCACAAGCTTCCCACAATAAGTTGGATGAATTTTGGCCGATTCCTCCTGCCAGAGCTGGTGTAACTGAGTCAGGTTTGTAGGCCTCCTTTCTCGCACACGTCTTTTCAGTTCTGCCAACAAATGTTCTATTGGATTTAGGTCAGGGCTTTGTGATGGCCACTCCAATACCTTGACTTTGTTGTCCTTAAGCCATTTTGCCACAACTTTGGAAGTATGCTTGGGGTCATTGTCCATTTGGAAGACCCATTTGATTTAACTTCTTGACTGATGTCTTGAGATGTTGCTTCAATATATCTACATAATTGTCCTTCCTCATGATGCCATCTATTTTGTGAAGAGCACCAGTCCCTCCTGCAGCAAAGCACCCCCACAACATAATGCTGCCACCCCTGTGCTTCACGGTTGGAATGGTGTTCTTTGGCTTGCAAGCGTTCCCCTTTTTCCTCCAAACATAACGGTGGTCATTATGGCCAAACAGTTATATTTTTGTTTCATCAGACCAGAGGACATTTCTCCAAAAAGTACAATCTTTGTCCCCATGTGCAGTTGCAAACCGTAGTCATGACATCATTTTCTGGTATTTTCCAAGCTGTTTAAAGGCACAGTCGACTTAGTGTATGTAAACTTCTGATCCACTGGAATTGTGATACAGTGAACTATAAGTGAAATAATCTGTCTGTAAACAATTGTTGGAAAAATGACTTGTGTCATGCACAAAGTAGATGTCCTAACCGACTTGCCAAAACTATAGTTTGTTAACAAGACATGTGTGGAGTGGTTGAAAAACGAATTTTAATGACTCCAACCCAAGTGTATGGAAATTTCCTACTTCACAACTGTATCTCTATAAAGTGGAGAAACTGTAAATAAAACAACAGAGACAACTTGATGAATTATATAAGTCAAAAGAAGTCTGAGTCCTGACAGTTTCCTAGAGGTTTCTGTAAACTCGGTGGCTCTGGATATCCATATATATCAAACAGCAGCTCTCCATTTGAAAAGTAACTCCAGTTCCCACTTTCCTAGCCTCCTCTCAGAGGGCAGTGCAGCTTGCCTCCTAATCCATCAAACAAATGAACACAACACAATATTTTCACACCTGCATGCTCTCATCGGATTCAAATCTACTTTTGGATATTCCCAATTTGGAAATGCATGATGTGTGTGTTCAAACAGGGGGTCATTCTAATTGAGTCCAGGACAGCAGCGTCCTGAAATGAATTTCAGAAATGAAATACCACCCCAGATCTTTACCAAAGGCTATAGAGATTGTTTGGCTGTACAGTTGAAGTCGGAAGTTTACATACACCTTAGTTTAAATGTATTTAAACTCAGTTTTTCACAATTCCTGACATTTAATCCTAGTAAAAATTCCCTGTCTTAGGTCAGTTAGGATCACCACCTTATTTTAAGAATGTGAAATGTCAGAATAATAGTAGAGAATGATTTATTACAGCTTTTATTTATTTCATCACATTCCCACTGGGTCAGAAGTCTACATAACCTCAATTAGTATTTGGTAGCATTGTCATTAAATTGTTTAACTTGGGTCAAACGTTTCGAGTAGCCTTCCACAAGCTTCCCACAATAAGTTGAGTGAATTTTGGCCCATTCCTCCTGCCAGAGCTGATGTAACTGAGTCAGGTTTGTATGCCTCCTTGCTCGCACAAGCTTTTTCAGTTCTGCAAACAAATTTTCTATAGGATTGAGGTCAGGGCTTTGTGATGGCCACTCCAATACCTTGACTTTGCTGTCCTTAAGTCATTTTGCCACAACTTTGGAAGTATGCTTGGGGTCATTGTCCATTTGGAAGACCCATTTGCGACCAAGCTTTAACTTCCTAACTGATGTCTTGAGATGCCGCTTCAATATATCCAGATAATTTTCCTGCTTCATGATGCCATCTATTTTGTGAAACGCACTAGTCTCTCCTACAGCAAAGCACCCAGACAACATGATGCTGCCACCCCTGTGCTTCACGGTTGGGATGGTGTTCTTCGGCTTGCAAGCCTCCCCCTTTTTCCTCCAAACATAACGATGGTCATTATGGCCAAACAGTTCTATTTTTGTTTCATCAGACCAGAGGATATTTTTCCAAAAAGTACGATCTTTGTCCCCATGTGCAGTTGTAATCCGTAGTCTGGCTTTTTTATGGCGGTTTTGGAGCAGTGGCTTCTTCCTTGCTGAGCGGCCTTTCAGGTTATGTCGATATAGGACTCGTTTTGCTGTGGATATATATAATATTGTACCTGTTTCCTCCAGCATCTTCAAAAGGTCCTTTGCTGTTGTTCTGGGATTGATTTGCACTTTTCGCACCAAAGTACGTTCATCTCTAGGAGACAGAGCGCGTCTCCTCCCTGAGCGGTATGACGGGTGCGTGGTCCCATGGTGTTTATACTTGCGTACTATTGTTTGTACAGATGAACGTGGTACCTTCAGGCATTTGGAAATTGCTCCCAAGGATGAACCAGACTTGTGGAGGTCTACAATTGTTTTCCTGAGGTCTTGGCTGATTTCTTTTGATTTTTCCATGGTGTCAAGCAAAGAGGCACTGTGTTTGAAGGTAGGCCTTGAAATACATCCACAGGTACACCTCCAATGGACTCAAATGATGTCAATTAGCCTATCAGAAGCTTCTAAAGCCATGACATCATTTTCTGGAATTTTCCAAGCTGTTTAAAGTCACAGTCAACTTAGTGTATGTAAACTTCTGACCCACTGGAATTGTGATACAGTGAATTTTAAGTGAAGTAATCTGTCTGTAAACAATTGTTGGAAAAATTACTTGTGTCATGCACAAAGTAGATGTCCTAACCGACTTGCCAAAACTATAGTTTGTTAACAAGAAATTAGTTTCAATGACTAAACCTAAGTGTATGTAAATTTCCGACTACAACTGTATATGCGACACACATACACTAAAAAACCCTCATATCTTCACGTCAGACTCCTGACTGAATAGACTGGGAAGTTAACACAGACGATCCAAACTTCGCTCTATCCATGAGCTCCAGCAGACAGACATCAGGAGGACAGAACCATCCTATCCCACTTCTTCTTAGCAGGTTGAGACGCTGCATGCTGACGGACAGTTTCATTTACAGCCAGTGCAGGGGATTGCACACTAATTTACTCAGGCTATAGGAGACTGTTCCTTTAAAGCAGCAGAGTGCCGGGTTCATTCTAATGAACCACTGTAAATCCACACTGCACTCATTTCAGTCCTCATTTGCATTGAAATGGAAGTGCCATATTTCATTCTCTTCCTTGGTAACCTTCCACCACTTATTTATATATTTGGAGAAACCTGTACAGGGAGCCACGGGCACACTGTTTTCAGACATTGACGTAAATGACAACAACCTGAGTCATTATCAGAGAACAACTCCAGGTGGGGGATGCTGACATCAACACAGATGTTTCCAGAAGTCAATATGCAGCCTTTGTAGATTTGGAGAGAACTTAAAACTGACAAGGTAAGACAGGTTTCCCATAAAGCATTATGAAATACACAGAGTCCTTATAAAGATGCTCTACCTAGGTCTTATCTACTTAATTTATTGAACACTTCATTTGTATAATTTGTCTAATTTGTATAAATGCATGTGGTATATGCATTGTAACATTGTTGGTGGCAAGCACACCATGATGAATTATTACAGACATGACAATGATAAATAATACTCGGAGAAAACCATTCCGTCATACCCTCTGAGACGTCACAGTCACAGCTTCAGTGACTGTCACCTCAATGCAGCGTCATACATCACACACACGCCAAATAAATGTCATCTGTACCTTTCCCCATATTTTTATTATGTGGTGTGATTTTCCCTCTCCAATTTCCTCCGAGCCTCCCTGGTGTTAATTATCAGGCTTCTTTCCCCTAGAGCAGCACAGAGCTGTGGAAGTGCATTAATCTTGATTCTCCACTCCAGTACAAAGCCTTGTTTGAAGAGACTCCTGTGGTAAGCCCCAAAGGCAAAGTGATTCAGAGTCAGAAGGAAAGAGGAGAGGGAGAAAAGAGTTGCAGATCGCTCTGTGTTTACACTGGGAAACCTGGCCGCCTGGCAAAGCAGCATCCAAACCATTCATCCCCTTCTTCCTCAGTGTTATAATCATCATCTGTATGATGAATATCAAGCTGTGCGTCTGTGATGACATCAGAAGGGACCATGGGCTATTATGATTTATTGATTTGGTCTGTGGTGGAGTAATGAGGTCACTTTCATGTCATCATCCCATTCCCACTCAGTGGACTGATGGCTGCTGAGTGGACCTGTCGGTGTTCTGGGGACTAACTAGGAGCTCTACAATTAAATGTGACCCCATTCTATGTTCCAAATGTTCTCTCCATCCATGTAATTTAATGGTCTGCTCTCATTGCTGTAGTGTAATTACAAGGTTTTCAAAACATGTTCCTTCGTTAAAAATGTAGTATATAGTGAGCCTTGGATCCAGTGCAGCTAGTAATTGGTGGCGAATCAATGTTAGTGAATTCTTTAGACTACTATACTGTTCTGCAGCTGCTGGTCTGCTGCTGGCTGGTCACTCTGCTCCCTCTCATCTAATCTGTCATCCACATCACTGCATAGATACAGACAGAGACAGCAGCACACTCTCAGACAGACACGTCTATCGCCCTCACCAAGGATTTTATCTTTAATTAACACAGGTCAATCCAGATATATCCGCCAACGGAAAGACAGAGATTGTATTATGATTTCCATGACAGGAAGTTGTTTTAAGCCTGTGTCGGGTCGAATAATCATTAATTGCACTGTCATCACTGTGGCTGAGTGACAGAATTCATGAGAGCTCATTCATTTAAACAGTCACAGTGTCTAGGTTGAGGAAGGTGATCCTTTTGAAACCTTCTAGAACTGGAATTTTGAGGGCTTTTAATGGTAAAAAATGTTATGCCCTTGATTTCTTGTAAATCGTTAGTCCTCAGTTCTAGAATAGTTTCTCATTATGAAATCTTGTTCTACAGCATTGAGGCACTAAGCCCAGTTTGTCAACACAGTGATACACATCTTTCAGCCCAGACGCCTTCCATTTGGAGCCATGTATTTTCTCCCTGAGATTTATAACACTGACTCACATAAAAAGATATCTTAGGCTGCGCTTACACAGGCAACCCAATTCTGATCTTTTTTAACTAATTGGTATTTTGACCAATCAGATCAGCTCTGAAAAAGATCTGATGTGAAAAGATCTGATGTGATTGGTCAAAAGACCAATTAGTGAAAAAAATATAAGAATTGGGCTGACTGTGTAAACGCAGCCTTACCGTCTGCAAATCCAGCATATTTGTGCCTATTCCCATTTGGGTATGCTAACTTATCTGTATTTACATTTCTGCCTTCTGTAATTCTCTTGATGTTCTCAACACACACCATTCCTTCTTCTGACAATAGTTTAGCAGTATGTAATTAATTTAGCCAATTTAAAAGAACAGTGTTCCAACACAATTATACCAGCTCATATTTGAGATGACATTTGTAATAGGTGTAAACAAGTCTGAAGGTGTGTGCTACTGTGTACTGTACGCCAGTGGAGGCCTCTATAAAAGTCCCAACCCCAGTTGGACAACTCATGTGGCCAATGAGAGAAGAGACAAAAGTGCAGGCGCTAGGCTCCCGGCCCTCTGCCCCGGCGGGGTTGATGGAGGACGTGATGAATGCTCTGGAGGAGTGTCTCTCCATCCATGTAATGCAGGGGGATTGGACAGTCATGCCAGGCCAGGGGCGTCAGGACAGCAGCAGTGACCAAAGACCCTGAGCCAGGTATATTAAGTGTTGCTGACAGCCAGGTGACACCAGAGCTCTGTGTTGTGTTGACTGCACACGACTCAGTACCATGTCACCATGATGGAGTGATAAACAGCCTTCAGGATCCATAGACCACCTGAGACGCTCTATACGTAATGTATATATGTCCTGCTGCATGCATACCACAGCCCACCGCACTGAACTGTCAAGGGGCCCCAAGGCAGTGGCTTGTAGGGAGGGAGGAGGGAAGGTGGGTGGGTGGTCTCCATGCTGTGTATTACATACCCAGGCTCTCATCTGCATTATGAGTAATCTATGCTAGTTAATTGAGCCCAGAGGCAGTTGGCTTCAATGAAGCCTCCTGTATTTTTTTGGTGCAAAATTGAAGAAAAATAGCTCTCAGAGGAGCGGGGCTCTCTGTCGAGAGGCAAACAGAGCAGAACTCCTGCCGTGTTCATTAGCTGTCATTGATCAGTGATTCAGTCCCCACACTCCCGCTGCACACTGATATTACGAGTTTCTTGTCATGAAAATCGTTATTAAGGTAAAAAACAAACAAGTGCAGCCAGCCCAGCAACTTTGGTCCTTATATTTTATTTTTCACTGCACTATTCTGATGCGTATGGCTCCGCGCCAAACATCTCCAAGCAAAACTACAAAATACTATGCAGTCAGTGATATTCTGAGCAGCAAAACTATCCATCCTAGACCATCCTCCAATATCAATATGATGCAGTTTTTCCCCCCATCTCTTTATTGGCTTTCCCTCATCATCCAGTAGCTGGTGCTTCTGTACAGTACAGTATTATATGGTTGCAGACTCATTATCCTGATAAATGGCTGAGACAATAAGCTAAATAACGCACATAGCCAACACCTCCCGGGAGAGCTCTAGCCCAGCGTAAGTGTCCTGTCTGACATCATCAACATCAGACGAGCCTCGCCGCGGCGCTGAGACAACAGTAACCTGAGGAGCCGCATCGCCGCCTGGCGCCTGCCCTCTCCCCAGACACACCCAAAGGTCCCACCGACACGCCAGGCGAAGCTTATTCCTCACCTCACGCCAGCTCTCTTGCTCTCGGTGTCTCTCTCTCTCTCTCAACGACGAGCCACGGCAGAGCAGCTATACCTTAAATGCTCTAGGAACCATTTCCCATTTTTATATCTCACTTCATTTATTCTCCTAGTTATTTCTTCCTCATTCTTATAGAAAAGAGAAGAGTGGGGCTCCTCAAAGTGATGTGTCGTCTCTGCTCGCTAAAACAGGACAGAGACAGAATAAGCCCTTCGGCCAACACTGTAAAACATAACAATGAGATAAACTCTGGACTGTCACTCTAAGAATCTAAGTGGATATACAGGGGAAAATTCAAATCAATATTTTAGAACTCTAGTAGAAAAGAGGGTGGAGAGGGCCATTATCTAGAGCTAATTGTACCTATAGGGCCTGTCCTATTAGACGTATTAATATCTACTCTCTCATTGGAATTCATTTGTGGTACTGGCTGTTGCTGGATGACTAGGCCATATCTGTCTCTCTGCCTCTCCTCTCTCACATTCACACAGGATTTCCTTTATTCTCTTTGTGTCTGGCCTTGACAATGCATCCTCCTTCCATTGGCAGATATAATATCAGGGCATGTGTGCTGCAGCTCCCAGTACAATGGGATTCTGAGGTTCTCTTTGCATGACTCATTTGGAGTAATATGTCCTCCTGATTAACGTGGATCATTAAATTGTGTCAAACGTACACGTTTACACTGCATATCTCACCATGCTATAGCCGATAACAAACACAATCAAGCTGTCTATTAGCCTTTCAGGTAAAAGCCTACTAGCAGACAAGGTGAGAGTCCTCCACTATGAATGACACTTCCCTCAAGGACACACAGTCCTCTGTGAGGAATTACATGAGATGCTTCACCATTGTTCAATGTTTCAGCGAGCACTCACTATGGCTAATTATTAACCATGGCAACAGCTCTGGATGTGAACACAGTATGGACACGCAAGGTGAGTGAATTGCATACCCAGTGGCCTGCAGTTGTTGTATGAAATATAAGAATAGAAAATAATAATGAATCACATATAAACAAATATATCAAGAAGGTAAAAGGTTTTATGAAAACAAAATGTCCAATGACACTAAAACAAGATAATCAGATGCACTGATCTTCCGTTATTAAATAAGATATGCTGCACTCTGCATAAATGAGGTAATCGATAAAAAAATGGCCACAGAAATATAAAAAAATTGATCAGTGGTGATTCAGCAGGAGAATATGGTTTACAGGATATAGACCTGCGACAGTGTTAGGACTGAATGTGAAGGTCAGGGCGTAGTAATGTCAGATAACCTCACAGACAGTGGCTCAAATGGCACCCTATTCCCTATATAGTGCACTACTTTTGAGCAGGGCTTATTGGATTCTATAGGAAATAGGTGTCACGTTCCTGGCCTTATTTCCTTTGTTTAGTCTTTGTTTAGTTGGTCAGGACGTGAGCTGGGTGGGCATTCTATGTTTTGTGTTTCTATGTTGGGTTTGTTGTTTGTGTCACGTTCCTGACCTGTTTTCTCTTGTTTTATATGTCTTTATTGGTCAGGGCGTGAGTGTTGGGTGGGCAGTCTATGTTTTCTATTTCTATGTGGGGTTTTGTGTTCGGCCTGGTATGATTCTCAATTAGAGACAGGTGTGTATCGTTTGTCTCTGATTGAGAGTCATACTAAGGCAGCCAGGGTTTCACTGGTGTTTTGTGGGTGTTTGTTTCCTGTGTTAGCGTTTGGGCCACACAGGACTGTTGCAGGTTAGTCACGTTTGTTTTTTTTGTTAATTTGTAGTGTTTGTTGGTTTGCCATTAAAATCATGAATACCTCCTACTCGGATTCTTGGTCCGATCCATGCTCCTCCTTGTCTGAGGAGGAGAACGACATTGACAACCTTTACAGTTTGGCCTAATATGGTTCTCAATCAGAGGCAGGTGTGTGTCATTGTCTCTGATTGGGAACCATATTAAGGTAGCCTGTTGTCACTGTTTGTTTGTGGGTGATTGTCTATGTGTAGTGTTTAGTGTCAGCACTATTTGTTATATAGCTTCACGTTAGTTTGTTATTTTGTATAGTTTGTCAAGTGTTCTTCGTCTTTGTTTGTTAAATATGTATTCATTTCGCGCTGTGCCTTGGTTCTCCTCTCTTCAATGTTATGACGAGCGTGACAGAATCACCCACCAAGATCGGACCAAGCAGCGTGAAAGAGAGGAACAGCGCGTTGTGGGAAAGCGGACTTGGGAGAAGGATCTGGGCTATACAACCTGGGAGGAAATAGAGCACTGGTCGATCGATCCAGAGAGAGTGCCGGAGCCCGCCTGGGCGGCTAGCACGGAAGCTCGAGAGGCAGCCCCAATAATCTTTTTGGGGGGGGGGACACGAGGAGATTGGCTGAATCAGGTAGGAGACCTAAGCCAACTCCTCGTGCTTCCCGTGGGGAGCGTGTAACTGGTCAGGCACCGTGTCATGCAGAGATGCGCACGGTGTCTCCAGTGCGCTATTCTAGCCCGGTGCGCTCTATTCCAGCTCCTCGCATTGGCCGGGCTAGAATGGGCATCCAGCCAGGTAGGAGAGTGCCGGCTCAGCGCTCCTGGTCTCCAGTGTACCTACTTGGACCAGGATATCCTGCGCCGGATCTGCGTACTGTGAGTTCTGCCCGGTGCGTCCTGCGCCAGCGCCCTGCATTTGCAGGGTAAGTAGAAACATCCAGCCAGGACGGGTTGTGTCAGCTCTACACTTCAAACCTCCAGTACGCATCCATAGCCCAGTACGTCCTGTGCCTGCTCCCCGCACTCGCCCTGAGGTGCATGTCCCCAGCCTAATACCACCAGTGCCTACGCCACGCACCAGGCTTCCAGTGCGTCTCCAGAGCCCTGTTCCTCCTCCCCGCACTAGCCTTGAGGTGCGTGTCCCCAGCCCGGTACCACCAGTTCCGGCACCACGCACCAGGCCCACTGTGCGCCTCCAGGGTCCAGTATACCCTGTTCCTCCTCCCCGCACTAGCCTTGAGGTGCGTGTTCCTAGCCCGGTACCACCAGTTCCGGCACCACGCACCAGGCATACTGTGCGCCTCAGCAGGCCAGAGTCTGCCGTCTGCCCAGCGCCGCCTGCGCTGCCCAGCTCCGTCTGAGCTGCTTCCTGCGCTGCCCGTCTGCCCAGCGCCGCCCATCTGCCCAGCGCCGTCTGAGCTGCCTGTCTGCCCAGCGCCGTCTGAGCTGCCCGTCTGCCCAGCACCGTCTGAGCCGCCCGTCTGTCCTGAGCCTTCAAAGCCGCCCGTCTATCCTGAGCCTTCAAAGCCGCCCGTCTGTCCTGAGCCTTCAGAGCCGTCCGTCTGTCCTGAGCCTTCAGAGCCGTCCGTCTGTCAGGAGCCGCTAGAGCCGTCCGTCAGTCAGGAGCCACCAGAGCCGCCCGCCAGTCAGGAGCCGCCAGTGTTCTTCGTCTTCGTTTGTTAAATATGTATTCATTTCGCGCTGCGCCTTGGTCCTCCTCTCTTCAATGTTACGACGAGCATGACAATAGGGTGCCATTTTGGACTCAGACAGTGACTCTTGGTGCCTCTACTTTATTTGGGGTAGAGGAAATGAGTTCCTCCACCTTCTATCATCATGGTTGACCATCTCAGCAAATTATATTTTTATGACTTGATCCAATCACTGTATAATAAAAACATACTGTGACCGTATATAGACGCACAATAAAGATATTGATATCACTGTCTTGACACCAAATAACTTTGCTTTGCGTTATTACAGCAAGAGAAACATCTGTATAATTTGCATAGTAACATAATATGTGTGAGTTGACAAAGTGTGGTGGTGAAATGCAGTGTCAGCTCCTTCACTCCAGCTGGCCCTCGTGATTATTCTCCAAATGTGATGAATATAATTATAGGGAAACTATCCCATCCTCTTATTAACAGATCCATGTCTTGAACCCCTAAACCTGCCCTATGAAATCCAGCTATTTTATGGATGGGAAGGAAAATAAAGAGGAGGCTCCCACACTGCATTCATTGCTTCCTTTAATGTGACAGGTTCAATCTTAGTCAGGTCAAAATTGATGGAAAGCTTCTGAAACGCCTCTAAAAATATCCACGAGCAATATCAAACATGCTCGTCATAATGAAAGAGGAAAATATAGATTTCACAGAAAAAGCTGTGGTGACAAAAATGTGCTTGGCCTTCACGGCTTTAACATCCCTCTGTCAGCTAGTGAAGCTTTCCTAAAATAGCCACAACACAGTTCCCAACCTGGGCTTCCTGGCCTGGGCAGTCCTCTCCCCCAGGCCTAGGCAGGAAGGGTAGGACCAGGGGAGTGAGGTGGAGCCTGACACAGCCTCCCAATGCTTGGCCTGCCGATGGGCCAGCCCATCCCTTTCTCCAGACAGGCAGCAGACCAGGGGCCACAAAGGCCAGGCTCCAGTCACTGGGTGATGGATGAGGCCTCACAGTCTGCCACTGCATTACTGCTGCTGTCTGTGCATGGTCCATCTGACCCTCACTACAGAGAGACAGACAGACAGATAGATAGATAGACAGAGAGTATACTGCACTGGGCTGTTCTGTTCTGGGAGGGAACACACCACACCATCCAGACACTCCATAAGTCTCTCTAGACAGTGTCGTTACACAGCTGCATGGTAGGCAACCATACTGTACATCCTCTTCAGATAGCAAGCTGAATACTAGAGACTGAACGTCAGAGACATTTCTCCAATAGTTAGATAGCTAGCTATTAGTGGCTTGCTTTTTGAGGAGTGAGTATGGCTACATGGCAGGCAGGGTTTGGTAGGTTACTTTCTAAATGTAATCCGTTACAGTTACTACACTGCTCAAAAAAATAAAGGGAACACTTAAACAACACAATGTAACTCCAATTCAATCACACTTCTGTGAAATCAAACTGTCCACTTAGGAAGCAACACTGATTGACAATAAATTTCACATGCTGTTGTGCAAATGGAATAGACAAAAGGTGGAAATTATAGGCAATTAGCAAGACACCCCCCAAAACAGGAGTGATTCTGCAGGTGGTGACCACAGACCACTTCTCAGTTCCTATGCTTCCTGGCTGATGTTTTGGTCACTTTTGAATGCTGGCGGTGCTCTCACTCTAGTGGTAGCATGAGACGGAGTCTACAACCCACACAAGTGGCTCAGGTAGTGCAGTTCATCCAGGATGGCACATCAATGCGAACTGTGGCAAAAAGGTTTGCTGTGTCTGTCAGTGTAGTGTCCAGAGCATGCAGGCGCTACCAGGAGACAGGCCAGTACATCAGGAGACGTGGAGGAGGCCGTAGGAGGGCAACAACCCAGCAGCAGGACCGCTACCTCCGCCTTTGTGCAAGGAGGTGCACTGCCAGAGCCCTGCAAAATGACCTCCAGCAGGCCACAAATGTGCATGTGTCTGCTCAAACGGTCAGAAACAGACTCCATGAGGGTGGTATGAGGGCCCGACGTCCACAGGTGGGGGTTGTGCTTACAGCCCAACACCGTGCAGGACGTTTGGCATTTGCCAGAGAACACCAAAATTGGCAAATTCGCCACTGGCGCCCTGTGCTCTTCACAGATGAAAGCAGGTTCACACTGAGCACATGAGCACATGTGACAGATGTGACAGAGTCTGTAGACGCCTTGGAGAACGTTCTGCTGCCTGCAACATCCTCCAGCATGACCGGTTGGCGATGGGTCAGTCATGGTGTGGGGTGGCATTTCTTTCTGGGGCCGCACAGCCCTCCATGTGCTCGCCAGAGGTAGCCTGACTGCCATTAGGTACCGAGATGAGATCCTCAGACCCCTTGTGAGACCATATGCTGACACATGCACATTTGTGGCCTGCTGGAGGTCATTTTGCAGGGCTCTGGCAGTGCACCTCCTTGCACAAAGGCGGAGGTAGCGGTCCTGCTGCTGGGTTGTTGCCCTCCTACGGCCTCCTCCACGTCTCCTGATGTACTGGCCTGTCTCCTGGTAGCGCCTGCATGCTCTGGACACTACGCTGACAGACACAGCAAACCTTTTTGCCACAGTTCGCATTGATGTGCCATCCTGGATGAACTGCACTACCTGAGCCACTTGTGTGGGTTGTAGACTCCGTCTCATGCTACCACTAGAGTGAGAGCACCGCCAGCATTCAAAAGTGACCAAAACATCAGCCAGGAAGCATAGGAACTGAGAAGTGGTCTGTGGTCACCACCTGCAGAATCACTCCTGTTTTGGGGGGTGTCTTGCAAATTGCCTATAATTTCCACCTTTTGTCTATTCCATTTGCACAACAGCATGTGAAATTTATTGTCAATCAGTGCTGCTTCCTAAGTGGACAGTTTGATTTCACAGAAGTGTGATTGACTTGGAGTTACATTGTGTTGTTTAAGTGTTCCCTTTATTTTTTTGAGCAGTGTATTTACCAGTCCAAAATGATAATCAGTAAAGGACATTTTGGATTACCCAAACTCAGTAGTATAATCTGATTACTTTCAGTTACTTTTGGATTACTTTCCCCTTAAGATACATTACAAGAAGGCAAACAGGATCCATCAAATGCATTTGGTGTGTCCTCATTGTGGTCTCTGACTTGTGGTCAGAGAAAAAACTTAAACTTGCGTATTTTCTCAATGCTGAATTGAATGTCATAAAACAGAAAGGTGTCATAATGAAAAAGATAAAATTCTCGCAAACATCCTTTCTGTATTTTAACATAATCCAATAAGTAATCATCTAGTTTTTCAAAAGTATCTGTAATCTGATTATTGTTTAGAGTTTTTTTTTTTTATTTAAATAAAATGTAATCAGATTACATGTAACTGATTACATGTAATCATCAGTTACTCCTCAACCCTGAAGGTAGTGTACTGTAGGTCGGTGGGCTGAGCCGACAAGCATCATCCCTCTAAATGATTTATGCAGTCAAATTCCTCTCTTTTTTTTTTACATGTTAAATAAATACCGTGAGCAAAAGATTGGCATAGTCAAATCGACTAAAGGGTGCAAATACACTGTAAGAAACAGATTATAAATAGAGTGACTTGTTGAGGTGACGGAGACTATTATCAACACCTATGTGTCTGTCTGGCTGGGAGAGAGAGAGAGAGAACGAGCGAGAGAGAGAACGAGAGAGAGAAAGTTGATGCTTCTCACTTTACAACCAGCCTGTCTTTTTTTAACCTCCTCCTGTATTCTTGTGTCACTCCCATCTCCCACAGAGACACACAAACACACCTGGTGCTGGCAGCTTAATGAGTCATCGCTCCAATGATTAAAGGTCTAATGCGGCCGTTTTTTTATCTCAATATCAAATCATAACATGCTGTAATTGAGGAAAATCATGTGTTTGACGGCACCGGGCCTTTAACATTAATTGGGCTTTAAGGGGGGTTAGGAAGGAGCTGGAATATTCAAAACCCACTTCTAATGACATTGCACAGAAATACATTTGTCATAGCAACCAATGACCCAAGACATTCCCAAATTTCTGATTGTCCTTCACAGAATGAATGCAGCGTGAGGCTCATTACAGAAGCAGTTACCCACAGCCTCTGCAGACCTTGGGGCCTCGAGAGCACTTACTGCCTCCTGAAAATGAAATGCGAAGACAACATGACATGACACACAAAAACGCACCCACACGGACACGCACACACACACATGAAGGATGTGTAATGACGTCATCGTATGTGATTCTTACCTGTGTTCTATTGGCTTTAGCTTTTCAGGGGGGTCATGGCTGAAAGGCAGAACAACAGAGGAATATGAGCTTCGTAATGCTAGTAAGACAATTAGGATCATAGAACAATACAACATTGTCCAGTAGAACTGTTGGCTATTTGCAGCTGAAAGTGGTTCCCAGTAGCATGAGATGTGAACATGTATGTAGCCAGCCTTCATACCATCATTGTAATCTGCGTGTAGGGCTGTTGCGGTGACTGTATTACCGCCCCACACGAGCCATGTGACCGTTGAGTCACAGTAATCTCCTTTTATGCACTCTTGACATGCATTAGTAGTACCCAACTCACTAAAGACCATCAGGTCGCTAATGGCCTGGTACTCAGGGCTCTATTGTCCCTCTAACCACTCTGACATTAATGCAAATGAAATAGAAAATCCCATCAAACACATCATCAAACAGTGTGTATTTTTAAAACTCACCTCACTGTGATTGATCAATTTGAAGAAAGAAGTTCAACAACAGGTTGAAATTGAATGAAAAACATGGTCATTGTGGATGTTGTTTCAAAGCCAAACACAATTAAATGGGCAGCTCTTTGTAAGGGGATGATTCATGCAAAACACCAATATGCATATTCAAGTTTATGCATACGCATTGGCCTGTGAGCCCAACACCACCCCCCTAAAAAAAACTAAATTAAAATAATAATTTGACGTTTCTAGTAATCCCCTTTGAGAGTGGACTGCATTATTATGCACACTGGATGGACTGTTTACCTTATGCTACACTCCAAACTGTCTATCCATGAGTCTAGGAGAGAACTTATAGGCCTATGCAATGCGGTTGGTAAATTGATTGTGCAGGGCCGCTAAGCCTTCAATTACAGTGAATTTGTATTTGATTTTGAATAGCCTAGAAATAGGGCCTTTTTTATATTTTCATAATTAAGAGGCTGACACATTACCTTTAGCTACAGCATATCTCACCACCGTGCATCCCCCCCCCCCCCCCTCCTCTCTCTTTCATTACTTACACGCAGAGAGAGGAGCTGTCAACAGTTTAATGAAATAGGTTTCGGTGTGAACACATGTTACTCTCGATGTTCCTGATCAGATTTCACTAGGTATCCCAAATGAAGCACTGGGTAGCTGTAGTAACAGGGTTGGAGAGCCCATGGCATACAGAGTTTGGGTGGAATATCACCTGCCGCGCAGCGAGAGGCTGCATGCTCCTCAAACAGTGATTGATGCATGGAGTGAAATAACCAGAGAAGCCTGAAAAACAAACCAGCAGGAAAGCGGCCTCCATTCACTATTAGAGTGCATATGGATGACCTGTTTTTTCCCTCTGTCCCTGTTTCTACCCATTTAATAATGGGCCTTTCTAAATCAAAACAAATGTTACATATTAGTAAAGACAAGATTAAATTGAGAATAGTGAACAGCATGTGAAGCCTGAGGAAAGGAACATAGTGCAATATTTCTTTTACTACTTTCACAAACATCAATAGCCTATAGTCAGTCGCATAATGCAGCCCATATTTGTTTTGATTTCTAAGACATTCTAAGGTTTGTATCATTCACAACTAAAGTTGCCAAATAACTCTAAATCTAGTGTATCTGACCTGTTTCAAATCCCTTTTACGCCCAACATAGCCACTTCATATGCACACTCGCTGGGAAAAATATGGGAAAAATATCCTTTCTATTTGATTCAGCAAAGTTAAATTATATTATTCTTACTATAAAATCATATAATATAAAATAAGGGCACAGGACTTATAAGCATATCTTGTAGCTAAATGAACAAGCCTACAGCCTATGGCATAGATAGGATAACATACAGTAGGCCAACTCATATTCTGTTCTTCTGAAATAAAATGTCTTCATATCATAATGTTTCTTTAGACATGCATAAAATAAACAACAGATTTATTGTGATGGTGTATATTACTCCCCCCCCCCCCCCATGTAAAAAAAAAAAAGAAACGTCCTCTCACTGTCAACTGCTTTTATTTTCAGCAAACTTAACATGTGTAAATATTTGTATGAACATAAGATTCAACAACTGACACCTAAACTGAACAAGTTCCACAGACATGTGACTAACAGAAATTGAATAATGTGTCCCTGAACAAAGAGGGGGGGGGGTCAAAATCAAAAGTAACAGTCAGTATCTGTAGTGGCCACCAGCTGCATTAAGTACTGCAGTGAATCTCTTCCTCATGGACTGCACCAGATTTGCCAGTTCTTGCTGTGAGATGTTATCCCACTCTTCCAACATGGCACCTGCAAGTTCCTGGACATTTCTGGGAGGAATGGCCCTAGCCCTCACCTTCCTTTCCAACAGGTCCCAGTGTAACGCTCATTTCTTCGACAATAAATGCAAATCCGACCATCACCCCCGACTATCACCCCCTAGCACTTTTTGACAGTCCTGTCTGGTCCAGCGACGGTGGGTTTGTGCCCATAGGCAACATTGTTGCCGGTGATGTCTGGTAAGGACCTGCCTTACAACAGGCCTACAAGCACAGTCCAGCCTCTCTCAGCCTATTGCGGACAGTCTGAGCACTGATGGAGGGATTGTGCTTTTGTGGTGTAACTTAGTCCCGCAGGTGTGATGTTCGGATGTACCGATCCTGTGCAGGTGTTGTTACACATGGTCTGCCACTCCGAGGACAATCAGCTGTCTGTCCTGTCACCCTGTCGTGCTGTCTTAGGCGTCTCACAGTACGTACAATTTATTGCCCTGGCCACATCTGCAGTCTTCATGCCTCCTTGCAGCATGCCTAAGGCACATTCACGCAGATGAGCAGGGGCCCTGGGCATCTTTCTTTTTGTGTTTTTCAGAGTCAGTAGAAAGGCCTCTTTAGTGTCCTAAGTTTTCATAACTGTGACCTTAATTGCCTAGTCTGTAAGCTGTTAGTGTCTTAAAGGACCGTTCCACAGGTGCATGTTCATTAATTGTTTATGGTTCATTGAACAAGCATGGGAAACAGTGTTTGAACCCTTTACAATGAAGATCTGTGAAGTTATTTGGAATTTTACGAATTATCTTTGAAAGACCGAGTCCTGAAAAAGGGACGTTTCTTTTTTTTGCTGAGTTTAGATGTTCCAAAAGCACGCATCAGCGGCTTGGATGCATGGAAGCCTGGAGAAGCTAAACGTCTTTATGTTAATTAGCAGTCAAATTACCTTGAGACCAGCATTTATTTGCATGACAATAACCGGCTGACAAAATTTCATGAAGGCCACAGCCCTATTTGTGGGGTTATAGGTCCAAAACATCAGACCACTCTGGAGGCTCTCACATTAGTTTACAGTATTTACCCAACCTTATCATGACTCTCCCTAATGAACGAATGAGGCGGGATTACAATCTAACGGTTGTCTCTCTCTTTAACCCCCTGCCCCTCCCTCTCTTCTCTCATCTCCAGTATGTGTGTGCACCAACCTTGCTCAGGCTAACAGGAAGCAGAGGGCACAGTGCTTTATTTAATTAGCCACTGCAGCGGAGTGCTCATGTGGAACCGACGCGTGGCGCGTCCTGGAACACTAAGGGGAGGCAGATCAGGGGAGTGAGATGGATTGACGACACGTCGCCTCCCCCCATGGGGGCTTCACTGGGCTGAAGGGGTACGGGTCACACGACAGGGAAGGGGGGGACAGATGACGTTTGTGTACAGGAATTCATCCTGGGAATGCTTGTTGCTGTCCCCTAAACCCTGCTCGACTAATGGAGAGCCCTGCCCCTGAGTGTACAGTATACCTCTTCTCCCAAAGACACATCTGTCCTGCAAGCTCTTTGCAATTACTTTATCTAAACCTCTGATCAGTGCTACGTGCCGTCAATGGGCATCCATGTTGTTGTGATGCAGAATGCTGCTGTCTGCTTTCATTAGGTCTGACAGCGCTCATTATTCCACATGATTTAGGAGCCGTTATCCCTCCTCTATCTCTCTCATATTGTGACAATGATCTGCTGGCCTTCTCTTCCCGGACCAACAGATAACCCTTGAGAAGAGGCTAAACCCTACTCAGTACGCAAAGCACACGCCATTAACAGTTCAAAGAGGAGAGCGGGAAACCTTCTAGCAACACACTAGCTAACAGTATCTGGCCCAGTAGTACGGTAATATATGAAAAGTCAATGAAATATCCAACATTGCAGGGACACAATTAGCAGAGTCAGGTGCTGGTCTTCTCATGTGTTTTGATTATAGGAAAGGTCCCACCCACAAATGATGCGTGAAAGTAGAACAGAACATGAACATGCCTGAATATTACAGTCCTCATTCTGATGCAATTGGGCTTTTTACACCAAAACCCCATTCTCAGGGTGCAGTTTGATAGTGTTGAAGTAAACTCCCTCTTGAGGAAGGAGTGTACTGTACTATACTAGTGAGGAACACAATCAGAAGCACACAAGTTATGCAGAAGAACACTTAGCCGTAGAGCACAGGGACGTCTGTTAATTAGCTCTCCTGAAGTTCTTCTGTGGCCCACATCCACTAATGAAGGAATCATAACGACTGTATTTACATATCTTTAAGCAGTAATATGTGACACACTGGGACAGCACATGAGAAGAGGAGCACCACAGACTACACTGGCTGCATTGGCTGTGTAAAGAGAGGCCTGTCGTGTTTGACTGTGGCTGGGTAGAGAGGCTGACGCTGGGGAGAGAGGCTGGGGCGAGAGGCTAGGTCTGGGTCGGGGGAGAGAAGCGGGGGTTGGGGATAGAGACTTAGGCTGGGGAGAGAGGCTGGAGCTGGGGAGAGAGGCTGGGACTGGGGATAGAGACTTAGGCTGGGGGGAGAGGCTGGGGCTGGAGAGAGAGGCTGGGGCTAGGGAGAGAGACTGGGGAGAGAGGCTGGGGCTGGGGAGAGAGACTGGGACTGGAGATAGAGACTTAGGCTGTGAGAGGGTGGGGAGAGAGGCTGGGGCTGGGGAGAGAGACTGGGACTAGGGAGAGAGGGTGGGGCTGGGGAGAGAGGCTGGGGCTGGGGAGAGAGGCTGGGGAGAGAGGCTGGGGCTGGGGAGAGAGGGTGGGGCTGGGGAGAGAGGGTGGGGCTGGGGAGAGAGGGTGGGGCTGGGGAGAGAGGCTGGGGCTGGGGAGAGAGGGTGGGGCTGGGGAGAGAGGCTGGGGCTGGGGAGAGATGGGGGGCTGGGGAGAGATGGGGGGCTGGGGAGAGAGGCTGGGGCTGGGGAGAGAGGCTGGGGCTGGGGAGAGAGGCTGGGGCTGGGGAGAGAGGCTGGGGCTGGGGAGAGAGGCTGGGGCTAGGGAGAGAGGCTGGGGCTGGGGAGAGAGGCTGGGGCTAGGGAGAGAGGCTGGGGCTAGGGAGAGAGGGTGGGACTGGGGAGAGAGGCTGGGGCTGGGGAGAGAGGGTGGGGCTGGGGAGAGAGGCTGGAGCTAGGGAGAGAGGGTGGGGTTGGGGAGAGAGGGTGGGTCTGGCTCTCTAGACTCCTCTCACCTTCTCCTCATCAGTAGTACTGAGTAGATAAGTGAGGATTGCAGCTGGACATTTTTCATGACTTTGTGGTTCTCCTAATACCCATGGTAATGGGAATATGACTATTTCATGAAAGGACACAAAACAATGTGCAATGTGTAATCTTGGTTCCCTGAGGAAAGGGATGGAGATGTAAGCCTAACATGTGAGAGATGGAGATGTGAGAGTTTCTCTAGAAATCACGTGGTCATGCCTTTTCCCTTTCGTAATGTGGTTGTTGAACTTTACTTTTCAGGTTTGTCATGGTTGAAGAGATTAAACAGCTATCCCACTGAATTGTGGAGGCTCTTATAAACACTGCTATGGGAATACACCAACTCTGATGTGACTGAGTCTGAGGCAGCTGCCTTAGCCGTTTCCTGTGCAGTGTATTAAAATCATCAAGATATGTAGGTTTATGAGCTATTGCACCTGACGCTCTGATGCGATTCAAGCGACTGTCATCCATCTTTCAGCTGTTGCCTTGGAGGATGGGTGACGTGGTCTCACTCCATGGTATCAGCATTATGGAGCATGACACTAGCTTGTCTTCAACCTTGACGGCACCTTGTCTCTGCAAGCCAGGTAGGAGGGTTAATTCACCTCACAAACCGGAGACCATTTTCATTTCTCTCTGCCTCTTTCGGAGGGTGCTCAAATTGCTCTTTCTGATGTTGTTTCCCTCATGAAAGAAGTGGGTCATGACGATGCACACTCTGCCAGTGCCCTGTTTCTAGGGCCTAGGCTAACTCCACAGAGCCCAGGATGCAGAGAGAGCAGAGCAGAGAGACAGACAGGGGCTAGTGGGGCAAAGAGAGAGATTGCAGCCCACTCCAAACAGTGTGCTGCTCTGGGATTATTGCAGCTAACTCTAAACTGCACATCACGCTCAGATTACAAAACTCATTTCAGAAAAGAGGTGAGGGTTGGGGAGTGGGGAGTATGTGTGTGTGTACTGTATGTGTATGTGGAAAGAGAGGAGGGGGAATGGGTGATGTTGGCTCTTCCAGCACATCAAGGATTTCAGGCCAGGCATCTTGTTTGTAAAGCGGTACCCTGCTAGCTAGCTGCTGTAACGCCGGTGAGGGGAACACCTCTCTTTCCAAATGCAGAAGCCCAGGATGAGCCCAGGCTCCTAGTTATCACTGGTTATTGTTCCAATCAGGCTGGCTTTGAAAAGGGAGCCACGCTCTCCTCCGGACAGCTCATTAAGATAACACACAAACTCAGCTCCCCCATCATCTTGCATTTATTAAAGTGGCCTTCATTTCAGCTCCTTTGTCTCACACAGGAACCTCTCCCCTTGTCAGCGCAATTGGAGCCAGATGGCAAAACAAAGCCGCTGTCTGGAGTGTTTAAAAGAGGTACCTCAGAAGAATGAGCCGCTGAGCCCCTCTTCAGCTCACGCCCACCACCGTACGCATGGGCACCACTGCCCGCACAGGTGTGGCTTTCAAGGAAAAGAGAAAGGTGAGGGGGTTGTTGAGGAGTCAGGAGAAAACAGTGGGTTGAGGTGGAGGGTCTTGGAGGTCTTCCTACTCCTAGCCAGTACTGCACCTGTAGGTATGGGGGCCACTATGAGTTGCTCCTGCCACTGGGCTGCAGAGTTCACTTCGAAACTTTCACGAGACATGCATTAGGGAAAGGAGCCATTGTCCACACTGCCCAGAGACCTTCCTTCACCTCTCGGCTTATTAAAATCACATAGCATTAACTGTGGCGTTCACAGGGAGGATAAATAATTCAATCACACTAAAGAAGAAGTCAAATGAATAACTTTAAAGACATTAACGCAGGAGGAAGAGTCGTTCAGACCTGTGCCTGGTATGCACCATGGCCTTGACTCAGAGCACAGAACTTGCTCGGCTAGCTAATTAAACACTTAATTCAGGACACAATATTAAGTAGTATCACACAATTGTGCTGAAAAACGTGCTCACTGCCCAGTACTGCATTTATACATTGCACCGGAAGAAGCAGAAATCCATTCCCTGTAAGTTCTTTGCAATTCAATTAAAAATGGAATTAGAATGGGGTATGCATTGAGGAGTAATTAGCCTGTAAGTGCATGGTGTAAAAATGTGGTGATGGTTGTTCCAGATGTGCCTTGGCTGACCTGTCTTAGACTGCTCCTCTTCCTGCAGTTCTTTGGCCTCTTCAAGCTCCTTGGCTGTGGAGAGAGAAGAGAAGCCATCAGACCATTAAACAGACAGAAAACATGCAGGCACGCAACAGCACGCACACAATGCAATGTTCCTCTGGATTTCATAAGGCAGCAGCTCATTTAAACCTACGGTGTGCTCATGCTTCACGGCTCAGTCGGAGGCTGAGGCTGCATGTGGCACTGGACCACAGCTGCCCCCCCTGGCCTGGCCCACTCACAAAGACAGTAATCACATTAAGCTATGGCCACTGGCCCTCCTCTCTGGAAACATACTGTCAACTGGGCCAGGCTGACAGAACCCACAGTGATGGGCACACACGTGTGCGTGGGCACACGGAGGCAGTAATAAATGTGCTCACGCACACACACACACATACACACAAGCACACCTACACACACGCACGCACACTCCAAAAATAGACCAGGAACAGAGGAACCAGAGGACGGCTGATTTGAATTTCCTGACACCATCCTCAGCTCCATTGTGTTAGAGAGAATCTGCATTTAGTGTCAGATACTTACTGCATGCCCAGATTCAACTGATCATTGGACCAAATTAAACGTGAAAGCAACAATATTGTTTTTTTGTATGTCTGCTGCAATTTACAAGACTGACAGAGAGAGAAAATCCTTGCAAAATAACCCAAAAAATTGCAGCAGTAAAAAGATTGGTATGTTTCATTTAAAATATATTTGCTGCTTCTATTGTAGTGTCCAGTCCTTCATACATCACACTATTCCATTTCCGTTCCACATTCCTTCAAGTCTATTTTGGATTCGCATTTTGAAAACACCACACTCAGACAGTATGTGTATGCCCACAGGTTATAATTTCTCAGAGTGATTCATTCAAATCTCCAGCTTTTCAAGTGAGTTGTTTTCCCCCTTTCTTCGCATGGCATACCTACCTATTTCTGGATCCCTCAGAATGATTATCTGGGAGGATTTCACAGGAATCCATTTGAGAAGGTCACATATTTGAGTATCTGTCCTCATCTAAATTCTGGTGCCAAAAGGACATTTAGTTTAAACAAACATTCACTAGAAACCTTTACAGCATTTGTGTTTTTTATGATGAAGACAGAGGGAATAGATTCACCGACCTCCTCTCTCTCTTTCTCTATCTGTCTGTCTGTCTGTCTCCTTTTACCTCAGCACTATGACATCACTCTATAGCTCTAAAAGTTGGTTAGAAAATATGAATAATGAATGTGGAGTGTAAATGTGTAAATGTTCTGTGAGAGACCTTGAGCCGCCTCTCTTCAGTTAACAGCCAACACTTCCTGTCCTGATGCAACAACCTCTGACACTATGGGAAGAACAGCCTCCAGGGACACTTCTACGGTACCAGGATGAACCAAGCATTTTAGAGATGCCTCTATGTCAAAGTCAAAATGGTGGCTGCCATCCACAGAGTTTGAGTGAAATCTGCTCTGGCAAGGGGAAGCGGCCATCATAAAACTCTGAGATGGATTTCAGAGTTTAGGTCCAATATTAGAAGGTTATTTAAGTGATTAGTTACATCCCAAATGCATGCAGGGATAAAAACAAGTGAGTGCAGCAGCTGGATGAAGCACCTGGAAGATCACTCCAGGGGATTGATCTGAATCATCCATGTCCCCACGATGACCTTCATCTATCACAGAGGGCCATTCGTCCCATGTCACCTCCACATAACACACTCCACATAACACACTCCGAGGGTACGTCTGATTAAATCACACGCTCATTTAAATGTAAAATGAGCTTCAGGAATTTGGTACACTGGTTCATTTACAGCATATGTTGGACATGTATGGTATACACATTCATTATGCAAGAAAGGACGGAAGGAAGGAAGGAAGAAAGGAAGAAAGGAAGGAAGGAAGGAAGGAAGGAAGGAAGGAAGGAAGATGTGTACTGCAACCAATACTAGTATAAATTGAGCTTTCATCTCCCAGACTCCAATCCCACTTGCTGCTCTGCCCGGTTAGGATACACATCCACTGCTCCATATACATTATGACAGGGAAGAAAAATGGCTTACTCTGTTTTGGACTAGTTTTGACCCCTCTACCCTCACTACCCAGAGTTTCAGAGGAGAATGTCAACTTCAATCTGGCTAAACCCAAGAACACCATTAAAAGATAAGACAGCCTCAATTAGGTTGCACTTTCCTGCTTCCTGCAGTTCCAACAGCTGTGAATGTGCACTTCAACACATCTCCACATCTGTATTCATACGGTATCAATTTATCTGGGTGTGCGAGTCTGCGTGCTACGTGAAGAAGTCAATGTATGTTACTCTTCAACTCGGCAAACAGGGATCCTGAAGAACTTGGAAACATTCACAGACAGGGAACAGAATGAGACTTAACCTCTCATTTAGCTGAGTGGTGCACCGCCAGTTAATCAACCCTCTCTCTCTACTACTACTGGAGTAGTAGCCTGCTCCTCCTGGTTACTGGAGAACAGGTCTGCGACCCCACAAGACCTTTTGCTCATGGTATGGAATCAGTTTTTCCCCTAGAATTCTTTTCAGCAGCTCGGGGGGGGGGGGGGCAGAAAAATATATATATTATACTTTTATTTGTATGTTTTATATTTTGCAGTATATATGAAATTAATATAAGGGAAACACTGGGAATGTATTGTAATACTCCCTCTCCCTCTCTCTTTCCGTTTCATTTTGATTTCATATGTTCCATCGAGCTATAATTATTCTTGCCTGTGCGTGTGTGTCAGTTCCAGATATATTTTTAAACCCCAGGGACCAGTGCAGACACTGGCTGACCTTTATTTAAATGTCTCCTCCACTCGGAGTACATCTCATTACAGCCAGGCCACCGGCTCCCCACCATACATCTCGGCTCAAAACTTTAGTTCTCTCAGTCAGTCCCTACTCTGCCTGCAAGCCGTCCCCAGCTATTCAGTAGCGCTAATGATCAGACTCTTCTAAATTAACTTCCTGCAGAAAGACGGGGTCACAGCATCCCTCCACAGCAGCAGATAATCATATATACATACAAACACTGTCTGGGAGTTAAGATTCTGAACCAGCTGTCCAAGACACTGGCACCTCATGTTAACATGTCATCCCTGGTAACCACCACTCTCATCCCGCTGTCATCCCTGGTAACCACCACTCTCCTCCTGCTGTCATCCCTGGTAACCACCACTCTCCTCCCGCTGTCATCACTGGTAACCACCACTCTCCTCCCGCTGTCATCCCTGGTAACCACCACTCTCCTCCTGCTGTCATCCCTGGTAACCACCACTCCCCCCCCTCTGTCATCCCTGGTAACCACCACTCTCCTCCTGCTGTCATCCCTGGTAACCACCACTCTCCTCCCTCTGTCATCCCTGGTAACCACCACCCTCCTCCCTCTGTCATCCCTGGTAACCACCACTCTCCTCCTGCTGTCATCCCTGGTAACCACCACTCTCCTCCCGCTGTCATCCCTGGTAACCACCACTCTCCTCCCTCTGTCATCCCTGGTAACCACCACCCTCCTCCCTCTGTCATCACTGGTAACCACCACTCTCTTCAAACTGTCATCCCTGGTAAGCACCACTCTCCTCCCTCTGTCATCACTGGTAACCATAACTCTTCTCCCGCTGCCATCCCTGGTAACCACCACCCTCCTCCCTCTGTCATCCCTGGTAACCACCACTCTCCTCCCGCTGTCATCTCTGGTAACCCCCACTCTCCTCCCACTGTCATCCCTGGTAACCACCAGCTTCCTCCCACTGTCATCCCTGGTAACCACCACTCTCCTCCTGCTGTCATCCCTGGTAACCACCACCCTCCTCGCTCTGTCATCACTGGTAACCACCACTCTCCTCCCTCTGTCATCACTGGTAACCACCACTCTCCTCCCTCTGTCATCTCTGGTAACCCCCACTCTCCTCCCACTGTCATCCCTGGTAACCACCAGCTTCCTCCCACTGTCATCCCTGGTAACCCCCACTCTCCTCCTGCTGTCATCCCTGGTGACCACCACCCTCTTCCCTCTGTCATCACTGGTAACCACCACTCTCTTCCCGCTGTCATCCCTGGAATCCACCACTCTCCTCCTGCTGTCATCCCTGGTAAGCACCACTCTCCTCCCTCTGTCATCACTGGTAACCATAACTCTTCTCCCGCTGTCATCCCTGGTAACCACCACCCTCCTCCCTCTGTCATCCCTGGTAACCACCACTCTCCTCCCTCTGTCATCCCTGGTAACCACCACTCTCCTCCCGCTGTCATCTCTGGTAACCACCACTCTCCTCCCACTGTCATCCCTGGTAACCACCAGCTTCCTCCCACTGTAATCCCTGGTAACCACCACCCTCCTCCCTCTGTCATCACTGGTAACCACCACTCTCCTCCCTGGTAACCACCACTCTCCTCCCTCTGTCATCCCTGGTAACCACCACCCTCTTCCCTCTGTCATCACTGGTAACCACCACTCTCTTCCCACTGCCATCCCTGGTAACCACCACCCTCCTCCCTCTGTCATCCCTGGGAACCACCACTCCCTCCCTGTGTCATCCCTGGTAACCACCACCCTCCTCCCTCTGTCATCACTGGTAACCACCACTCTATTCCCGCTGTCATCCCTGGTAACCACCACTCTCCTCCTGCTGTCATCCCTGGTAACCCCCACTCGCCTCCCACTGTCATCCCATGTAACCACCAGCCTCCTCCTGCTGTCATCCCTAGTAACCACCGCTCTCCTCCCACTGTCATCCCTGGTAACCACCACTCTCCTACCGCTGTCATCCATGATAACCACCACCCTCCTCCCTCTGTCATCCCTGGTAACCACCACCCTCCTCCCGCTGTCATCCCTGGTAACCACCACTCTCCTCCCACTGTCATCCCTGGTAACCACCCCGCTCCTCCCTCTGTCATCTCTGGTAACCCCCACTCTCCTCCCACTGTCATCCCTGGTAACCACCAGCCTCCTCCCGCTGACATCCCTGGTAACCACCACCCTCCTCCCGCTGTCATCCCTGGTAACCCCCACTCTCCTCCCACTCTCATCCCTGGTAACCAACAGCCTCCTCCCGCTGTCATCCCTGGTAACCAACAGCCTCCTCCCGCTGTCTCCCCTGGTAACCAACAGTCTCCTCCCGCTGTCATCCCTGGTAACCAACAGCCTCCTCCCGCTGTCATCACGGGTAACCAACAGTCTCCTCCGGCTGTCATCCCTGGTAACCAACAGCCTCCTCCCGCTGTCATCACGGGTAACCAACAGTCTCCTCCTGCTGTCATCCCTGGTAACCAACAGCCTCCTCCCGCTGTCATCACGGGTAACCAACAGTCTCCTCCTGCTGTCGTCCCTGGTAACCAACAGCCTCCTCCCGCTGTCATCACGGGTAACCAACAGTCTCCTCCTGCTGTCATCCCTGGTAACCAACAGCCTCCTCCCGCTGTCATCACGGGTAACCAACAGTCTCCTCCTGCTGTCATCACGGGTAACCACCACCCTCCTCCCGCTGTCATCACGGGTAACCAAAAGTCTCCTCCTGCTGTCATCCCGAGTAACCAACAGCCTCCTCCCGCTGTCATCACGGGTAACCAACAGTCTCCTCCTGCTGTCATCCCTGGTAACCAACAGCCTCCTCCCGCTGTCATCACGAGTAACCAACAGTCTCCTCCTGCTGTCATCCCTGGTAACCAACAGCCTCCTCCCGCTGTCATCACGGGTAACCAACAGTCTCCTCCAGCTGTCATCCCTGGTAACCAACGGTCTCCTCCCGCTGTCATCACGGGTAACCAACAGCCTCCTCCCGCTGTCATCCCTAGTAACCAACAGCCTCCTCCTGCTGTCATCCCTGGTAACCAACAGCCTCCTCCCGCTGTCATCCCTGGCAACCAACAGTCTCCTCCTGCTGTCATCCCTGGTAACCAACAGTCTCCTCCCGCTGTCATCACGGGTAACCAACAGCCTCCTCCCGCTGTCATCACAGGTAACCAACAGTCTCCTCCTGCTGTCATCCCTGGTAACGAACAGCCTCCTCCCGCTGTCATCCCTGGTAACCACCACTCTCCTCCCACTGTCATCACGGGTAACCAACAGTCTCCTCCTGCTGTCATCCCTGGTAACCAACAGCCTCCTCCCGCTGTCATCCCTGGTAACCAACAGCCTCCTCCCGCTGTCATCACGGGTAACCAACAGCCTCCTCCCGCTGTCATCACGGGTAACCAACAGCCTCCTCCTGCTGTCATCCCTGGTAACCAACAGCCTCCTCCAGCTGTCATCCCTAGTAACCAACAGTCTCCTCCTGCTGTCGTCCCTGGTAACCAACAGCCTCCTCCCGCTGTCATCACGGGTAACCAACAGTCTCCTCCTGCTGTCATCCCTGGTAACCAACAGCCTCCTCCCGCTGTCATCACGGGTAACCAACAGCCTCCTCCCGCTGTCATCACGGGTAACCAACAGCCTCCTCCTGCTGTCATCCCTGGTAACCAACAGCCTCCTCCTACTGTCATCACGGGTAACCAACAGCCTCCTCCCGCTGTCATCACGGGTAACCAACAGCCTCCTCCTGCTGTCATCCCTGGTAACCAACAGCCTCCTCCCGCTGTCATCACGGGTAACCAACAGTCTCCTCCTGCTGTCATCCCTTGTAACCAACAGCCTCCTCCCGCTGTCATCCCGGGTAACCAACAGTCTCCTCCTGCTGTCATCCCTGGGAACCAACAGTCTCCTCCCGCTGTCATCACGGGTAACCAACAGCCTCCTCCCGCTGTCATCACGGGTAACCAACAGTCTCCTCCCACTGTCATCACGGGTAACCAACAGCCTCCTCCCGCTGTCATCACGGGTAACCAACAGCCTCCTCCCGCTGTCATCACGGGTAACCAACAGCCTCCTCCTGCTGTCATCACGGGTAACCAACAGCCTCCTCCCGCTGTCATCACGGGTAACCAACAGCCTCCTCCCGCTGTCATCACGGGTAACCAACAGTCTCCTCCTGCTGTCATCCCTGGTAACCAACAGCCTCCTCCCGCTGTCATCACGGGTAACCAACAGTCTCCTCCTGCTGTCATCCCTGGTAACCAACAGCCTCCTCCCGCTGTCATCCCGGGTAACCAACAGTCTCCTCCTGCTGTCATCCCTGGGAACCAACAGTCTCCTCCCGCTGTCATCACGGGTAACCAACAGCCTCCTCCCGCTGTCATCACGGGTAACCAACAGTCTCCTCCTGCTGTCATCCCTGGTAACCAACAGCCTCCTCCTGCTGTCATCCCTGGTAACCAACAGCCTCCTCCCGCTGTCATCCCTGGTAACCAACAGCCTCCTCCCGCTGTCATCCCTGGTAACCAACAGTCTCCTCCCGCTGTCATCACGGGTAACCAACAGCCTCCTCCCGCTGTCATCACAGGTAACCAACAGTCTCCTCCTGCTGTCATCCCTGGTAACCAACAGCCTCCTCCCGCTGTCATCCCTGGTAACCACCACTCTCCTCCCACTGTCATCACGGGTAACCAACAGTCTCCTCCCGCTGTCATCCCTGGTAACCAACAGCCTCCTCCCGCTGTCATCCCTGGTAACCAACAGCCTCCTCCCGCTGTCATCACGGGTAACCAACAGTCTCCTCCTGCTGTCATCCCTGGTAACCAACAGCCTCCTCCTGCTGTCATCCCTGGTAACCAACAGCCTCCTCCCGCTGTCATCCCTGGTAACCACCACTCTCCTCCTACTGTCATCCCTGGTAACCACCACTCTCCTCCCTCTGTCATCCCTGGTAACCACCACCCTCCTCCCTCTGTCATCCCTGGTAACCACCACTCTCCTCCTGCTGTCATCCCTGGTAACCACCACTCTCCTCCCGCTGTCATCCCTGGTAACCACCACTCTCCTCCCTCTGTCATCCCTGGTAACCACCACCCTCCTCCCTCTGTCATCACTGGTAACCACCACTCTCTTCAAACTGTCATCCCTGGTAAGCACCACTCTCCTCCCTCTGTCATCACTGGTAACCATAACTCTTCTCCCGCTGCCATCCCTGGTAACCACCACCCTCCTCCCTCTGTCATCCCTGGTAACCACCACTCTCCTCCCGCTGTCATCTCTGGTAACCCCCACTCTCCTCCCACTGTCATCCCTGGTAACCACCAGCTTCCTCCCACTGTCATCCCTGGTAACCACCACTCTCCTCCTGCTGTCATCCCTGGTAACCACCACCCTCCTCGCTCTGTCATCACTGGTAACCACCACTCTCCTCCCTCTGTCATCACTGGTAACCACCACTCTCCTCCCTCTGTCATCTCTGGTAACCCCCACTCTCCTCCCACTGTCATCCCTGGTAACCCCCACTCTCCTCCCACTGTCATCCCTGGTAACCACCAGCTTCCTCCCACTGTCATCCCTGGTAACCCCCACTCTCCTCCTGCTGTCATCCCTGGTGACCACCACCCTCTTCCCTCTGTCATCACTGGTAACCACCACTCTCTTCCCGCTGTCATCCCTGGAATCCACCACTCTCCTCCTGCTGTCATCCCTGGTAAGCACCACTCTCCTCCCTCTGTCATCACTGGTAACCATAACTCTTCTCCCGCTGTCATCCCTGGTAACCACCACCCTCCTCCCTCTGTCATCCCTGGTAACCACCACTCTCCTCCCTCTGTCATCCCTGGTAACCACCACTCTCCTCCCGCTGTCATCTCTGGTAACCACCACTCTCCTCCCACTGTCATCCCTGGTAACCACCAGCTTCCTCCCACTGTAATCCCTGGTAACCACCACCCTCCTCCCTCTGTCATCACTGGTAACCACCACTCTCCTCCCTGGTAACCACCACTCTCCTCCCTCTGTCATCCCTGGTAACCACCACCCTCTTCCCTCTGTCATCACTGGTAACCACCACTCTCTTCCCACTGCCATCCCTGGTAACCACCACCCTCCTCCCTCTGTCATCCCTGGGAACCACCACTCCCTCCCTGTGTCATCCCTGGTAACCACCACCCTCCTCCCTCTGTCATCACTGGTAACCACCACTCTATTCCCGCTGTCATCCCTGGTAACCACCACTCTCCTCCTGCTGTCATCCCTGGTAACCCCCACTCGCCTCCCACTGTCATCCCATGTAACCACCAGCCTCCTCCCGCTGTCATCCCTGGTAACCACCGCTCTCCTCCCACTGTCATCCCTGGTAACCACCACTCTCCTACCGCTGTCATCCATGATAACCACCACCCTCCTCCCTCTGTCATCCCTGGTAACCACCACCCTCCTCCCGCTGTCATCCCTGGTAACCACCACTCTCCTCCCACTGTCATCCCTGGTAACCACCCCGCTCCTCCCTCTGTCATCTCTGGTAACCCCCACTCTCCTCCCACTGTCATCCCTGGTAACCACCAGCCTCCTCCCGCTGACATCCCTGGTAACCACCACCCTCCTCCCGCTGTCATCCCTGGTAACCCCCACTCTCCTCCCACTCTCATCCCTGGTAACCAACAGCCTCCTCCCGCTGTCATCCCTGGTAACCAACAGCCTCCTCCCGCTGTCATCCCTGGTAACCAACAGTCTCCTCCCGCTGTCATCCCTGGTAACCAACAGCCTCCTCCCGCTGTCATCACGGGTAACCAACAGTCTCCTCCGGCTGTCATCCCTGGTAACCAACAGCCTCCTCCCGCTGTCATCACGGGTAACCAACAGTCTCCTCCTGCTGTCATCCCTGGTAACCAACAGCCTCCTCCCGCTGTCATCACGGGTAACCAACAGTCTCCTCCTGCTGTCGTCCCTGGTAACCAACAGCCTCCTCCCGCTGTCATCACGGGTAACCAACAGTCTCCTCCTGCTGTCATCCCTGGTAACCAACAGCCTCCTCCCGCTGTCATCACGGGTAACCAACAGTCTCCTCCTGCTGTCATCACGGGTAACCACCACCCTCCTCCCGCTGTCATCACGGGTAACCAAAAGTCTCCTCCTGCTGTCATCCCGAGTAACCAACAGCCTCCTCCCGCTGTCATCACGGGTAACCAACAGTCTCCTCCTGCTGTCATCCCTGGTAACCAACAGCCTCCTCCCGCTGTCATCACGAGTAACCAACAGTCTCCTCCTGCTGTCATCCCTGGTAACCAACAGCCTCCTCCCGCTGTTATCACGGGTAACCAACAGTCTCCTCCAGCTGTCATCCCTGGTAACCAACGGTCTCCTCCCGCTGTCATCACGGGTAACCAACAGCCTCCTCCCGCTGTCATCCCTGGTAACCAACAGCCTCCTCCTGCTGTCATCCCTGGTAACCAACAGCCTCCTCCCGCTGTCATCCCTGGCAACCAACAGTCTCCTCCTGCTGTCATCCCTGGTAACCAACAGTCTCCTCCCGCTGTCATCACGGGTAACCAACAGCCTCCTCCCGCTGTCATCACAGGTAACCAACAGTCTCCTCCTGCTGTCATCCCTGGTAACGAACAGCCTCCTCCCGCTGTCATCCCTGGTAACCACCACTCTCCTCCCACTGTCATCACGGGTAACCAACAGTCTCCTCCCGCTGTCATCCCTGGTAACCAACAGCCTCCTCCCGCTGTCATCCCTGGTAACCAACAGCCTCCTCCCGCTGTCATCACGGGTAACCAACAGTCTCCTCCTGCTGTCATCCCTGGTAACCAACAGCCTCCTCCTGCTGTCATCCCTGGTAACCAACAGCCTCCTCCCGCTGTCATCCCTGGTAACCACCACTCTCCTCCTACTGTCATCCCTGGTAACCACCACTCTCCTCCCTCTGTCATCCCTGGTAACCACCACCCTCCTCCCTCTGTCATCCCTGGTAACCACCACTCTCCTCCTGCTGTCATCCCTGGTAACCACCACTCTCCTCCCGCTGTCATCCCTGGTAACCACCACTCTCCTCCCTCTGTCATCCCTGGTAACCACCACCCTCCTCCCTCTGTCATCACTGGTAACCACCACTCTCTTCAAACTGTCATCCCTGGTAAGCACCACTCTCCTCCCTCTGTCATCACTGGTAACCATAACTCTTCTCCCGCTGCCATCCCTGGTAACCACCACCCTCCTCCCTCTGTCATCCCTGGTAACCACCACTCTCCTCCCGCTGTCATCTCTGGTAACCCCCACTCTCCTCCCACTGTCATCCCTGGTAACCACCAGCTTCCTCCCACTGTCATCCCTGGTAACCACCACTCTCCTCCTGCTGTCATCCCTGGTAACCACCACCCTCCTCGCTCTGTCATCACTGGTAACCACCACTCTCCTCCCTCTGTCATCACTGGTAACCACCACTCTCCTCCCTCTGTCATCTCTGGTAACCCCCACTCTCCTCCCACTGTCATCCCTGGTAACCACCAGCTTCCTCCCACTGTCATCCCTGGTAACCCCCACTCTCCTCCTGCTGTCATCCCTGGTGACCACCACCCTCTTCCCTCTGTCATCACTGGTAACCACCACTCTCTTCCCGCTGTCATCCCTGGAATCCACCACTCTCCTCCTGCTGTCATCCCTGGTAAGCACCACTCTCCTCCCTCTGTCATCACTGGTAACCATAACTCTTCTCCCGCTGTCATCCCTGGTAACCACCACCCTCCTCCCTCTGTCATCCCTGGTAACCACCACTCTCCTCCCTCTGTCATCCCTGGTAACCACCACTCTCCTCCCGCTGTCATCTCTGGTAACCACCACTCTCCTCCCACTGTCATCCCTGGTAACCACCAGCTTCCTCCCACTGTAATCCCTGGTAACCACCACCCTCCTCCCTCTGTCATCACTGGTAACCACCACTCTCCTCCCTGGTAACCACCACTCTCCTCCCTCTGTCATCCCTGGTAACCACCACCCTCTTCCCTCTGTCATCACTGGTAACCACCACTCTCTTCCCACTGCCATCCCTGGTAACCACCACCCTCCTCCCTCTGTCATCCCTGGGAACCACCACTCCCTCCCTGTGTCATCCCTGGTAACCACCACCCTCCTCCCTCTGTCATCACTGGTAACCACCACTCTATTCCCGCTGTCATCCCTGGTAACCACCACTCTCCTCCTGCTGTCATCCCTGGTAACCCCCACTCGCCTCCCACTGTCATCCCATGTAACCACCAGCCTCCTCCCGCTGTCATCCCTGGTAACCACCGCTCTCCTCCCACTGTCATCCCTGGTAACCACCACTCTCCTACCGCTGTCATCCATGATAACCACCACCCTCCTCCCTCTGTCATCCCTGGTAACCACCACCCTCCTCCCGCTGTCATCCCTGGTAACCACCACTCTCCTCCCACTGTCATCCCTGGTAACCACCCCGCTCCTCCCTCTGTCATCACTGGTAACCACCACTCTCCTCCCTCTGTCATCTCTGGTAACCCCCACTCTCCTCCCACTGTCATCCCTGGTAACCACCAGCTTCCTCCCACTGTCATCCCTGGTAACCCCCACTCTCCTCCTGCTGTCATCCCTGGTGACCACCACCCTCTTCCCTCTGTCATCACTGGTAACCACCACTCTCTTCCCGCTGTCATCCCTGGAATCCACCACTCTCCTCCTGCTGTCATCCCTGGTAAGCACCACTCTCCTCCCTCTGTCATCACTGGTAACCATAACTCTTCTCCCGCTGTCATCCCTGGTAACCACCACCCTCCTCCCTCTGTCATCCCTGGTAACCACCACTCTCCTCCCTCTGTCATCCCTGGTAACCACCACTCTCCTCCCGCTGTCATCTCTGGTAACCACCACTCTCCTCCCACTGTCATCCCTGGTAACCACCAGCTTCCTCCCACTGTAATCCCTGGTAACCACCACCCTCCTCCCTCTGTCATCACTGGTAACCACCACTCTCCTCCCTGGTAACCACCACTCTCCTCCCTCTGTCATCCCTGGTAACCACCACCCTCTTCCCTCTGTCATCACTGGTAACCACCACTCTCTTCCCACTGCCATCCCTGGTAACCACCACCCTCCTCCCTCTGTCATCCCTGGGAACCACCACTCCCTCCCTGTGTCATCCCTGGTAACCACCACCCTCCTCCCTCTGTCATCACTGGTAACCACCACTCTATTCCCGCTGTCATCCCTGGTAACCACCACTCTCCTCCTGCTGTCATCCCTGGTAACCCCCACTCGCCTCCCACTGTCATCCCATGTAACCACCAGCCTCCTCCCGCTGTCATCCCTGGTAACCACCGCTCTCCTCCCACTGTCATCCCTGGTAACCACCACTCTCCTACCGCTGTCATCCATGATAACCACCACCCTCCTCCCTCTGTCATCCCTGGTAACCACCACCCTCCTCCCGCTGTCATCCCTGGTAACCACCACTCTCCTCCCACTGTCATCCCTGGTAACCACCCCGCTCCTCCCTCTGTCATCTCTGGTAACCCCCACTCTCCTCCCACTGTCATCCCTGGTAACCACCAGCCTCCTCCCGCTGACATCCCTGGTAACCACCACCCTCCTCCCGCTGTCATCCCTGGTAACCCCCACTCTCCTCCCACTCTCATCCCTGGTAACCAACAGCCTCCTCCCGCTGTCATCCCTGGTAACCAACAGCCTCCTCCCGCTGTCATCACGGGTAACCAACAGTCTCCTCCTGCTGTCGTCCCTGGTAACCAACAGCCTCCTCCCGCTGTCATCACGGGTAACCAACAGTCTCCTCCTGCTGTCATCCCTGGTAACCAACAGCCTCCTCCCGCTGTCATCACGGGTAACCAACAGTCTCCTCCTGCTGTCATCACGGGTAACCACCACCCTCCTCCAGCTGTCATCACGGGTAACCAAAAGTCTCCTCCTGCTGTCATCCCGAGTAACCAACAGCCTCCTCCCGCTGTCATCACGGGTAACCAACAGTCTCCTCCTGCTGTCATCCCTGGTAACCAACAGCCTCCTCCCGCTGTCATCACGAGTAACCAACAGTCTCCTCCTGCTGTCATCCCTGGTAACCAACAGCCTCCTCCCGCTGTCATCACGGGTAACCAACAGTCTCCTCCAGCTGTCATCCCTGGTAACCAACGGTCTCCTCCCGCTGTCATCACGGGTAACCAACAGCCTCCTCCCGCTGTCATCCCTGGTAACCAACAGCCTCCTCCTGCTGTCATCCCTGGTAACCAACAGCCTCCTCCCGCTGTCATCCCTGGCAACCAACAGTCTCCTCCTGCTGTCATCCCTGGTAACCAACAGTCTCCTCCCGCTGTCATCACGGGTAACCAACAGCCTCCTCCCGCTGTCATCACAGGTAACCAACAGTCTCCTCCTGCTGTCATCCCTGGTAACGAACAGCCTCCTCCCGCTGTCATCCCTGGTAACCACCACTCTCCTCCCACTGTCATCACGGGTAACCAACAGTCTCCTCCTGCTGTCATCCCTGGTAACCAACAGCCTCCTCCCGCTGTCATCCCTGGTAACCAACAGCCTCCTCCCGCTGTCATCACGGGTAACCAACAGTCTCCTCCTGCTGTCATCCCTGGCAACCAACAGCCTCCTCCTGCTGTCATCCCTGGTAACCAACAGCCTCCTCCAGCTGTCATCCCTAGTAACCAACAGTCTCCTCCTGCTGTCATCCCTGGTAACCAACAGTCTCCTCCCGCTGTCATCACGGGTAACCAACAGCCTCCTCCCGCTGTCATCACGGGTAACCAACAGTCTCCTCCTGCTGTCATCCCTGGTAACCAACAGCCTCCTCCCGCTGTCATCCCTGGTAACCAACAGCCTCCTCCCGCTGTCATCCCTGGTAACCAACAGCCTCCTCCCGCTGTCATCCCTGGTAACCAACAGTCTCCTCCCGCTGTCATCACGGGTAACCAACAGCCTCCTCCCGCTGTCATCACGGGTAACCAACAGTCTCCTCCCGCTGTCATCCCTGGTAACCAACAGCCTCCTCCCACTGTCATCACGGGTAACCAACAGCCTCCTCCCGCTGTCATCACGGGTAACCAACAGCCTCCTCCTGCTGTCATCCCTGGTAACCAACAGCCTCCTCCTCCACTGTCATCACGGGTAACCAACAGCCTCCTCCCGCTGTCATCACGGGTAACCAACAGCCTCCTCCCGCTGTCATCACGGGTAACCAACAGTCTCCTCCTGCTGTCATCCCTGGTAACCAACAGCCTCCTCCCGCTGTCATCACGGGTAACCAACAGTCTCCTCCTGCTGTCATCATGGGTAACCAACAGCCTCCTCCCGCTGTCATCCCTGGTAACCAACAGCCTCCTTCTGCTGTCATCACGGGTAACCAACAGTCTCCTCCTGCTGTCATCCCTGGTAACCAACAGCCTCCTCCTGCTGTCATCCCTGGTAACCAACAGCCTCCTCCCGCTGTCATCCCTGGTAACCAACAGTCTCCTCCTGCTGTCATCCCTGGTAACCAACAGTCTCCTCCCGCTGTCATCACGGGTAACCAACAGCCTCCTCCCGCTGTCATCACGGGTAACCAACAGTCTCCTCCTGCTGTCATCCCTGGTAACCAACAGCCTCCTCCCGCTGTCATCCCTGGTAACCAACAGCCTCCTCCCGCTGTCATCCCTGGTAACCAACAGCCTCCTCCCGCTGTCATCACGGGTAACCAACAGCCTCCTCCCGCTGTCATCACGGGTAACCAACAGTCTCCTCCCGCTGTCATCCCTGGTAACCAACAGCCTCCTCCCACTGTCATCACGGGTAACCAACAGCCTCCTCCCGCTGTCATCACGGGTAACCAACAGCCTCCTCCTGCTGTCATCCCTGGTAACCAACAGCCTCCTCCTACTGTCATCACGGGTAACCAACAGCCTCCTCCCGCTGTCATCACGGGTAACCAACAGCCTCCTCCCGCTGTCATCACGGGTAACCAACAGTCTCCTCCTGCTGTCATCCCTGGTAACCAACAGCCTCCTCCCGCTGTCATCACGGGTAACCAACAGTCTCCTCCTGCTGTCATCCCTGGTAACCAACAGCCTCCTCCCGCTGTCATCCCGGGTAACCAACAGTCTCCTCCTGCTGTCATCCCTGGGAACCAACAGTCTCCTCCCGCTGTCATCACGGGTAACCAACAGCCTCCTCCCGCTGTCATCACGGGTAACCAACAGTCTCCTCCCACTGTCATCACGGGTAACCAACAGCCTCCTCCCGCTGTCATCACGGGTAACCAACAGCCTCCTCCCGCTGTCATCATGGGCAACCAACAGCCTCCTCCTGCTGTCATCACGGGTAACCAACAGCCTCCTCCCGCTGTCATCACGGGTAACCAACAGCCTCCTCCCGCTGTCATCACGGGTAACCAACAGTCTCCTCCTGCTGTCATCCCTGGTAACCAACAGCCTCCTCCCGCTGTCATCACGGGTAACCAACAGTCTCCTCCTGCTGTCATCCCTGGTAACCAACAGCCTCCTCCCGCTGTCATCCCGGGTAACCAACAGTCTCCTCCTGCTGTCATCCCTGGGAACCAACAGTCTCCTCCCGCTGTCATCACGGGTAACCAACAGCCTCCTCCCGCTGTCATCACGGGTAACCAACAGTCTCCTCCTGCTGTCATCCCTGGTAACCAACAGCCTCCTCCTGCTGTCATCCCTGGTAACCAACAGCCTCCTCCCGCTGTCATCCCTGGTAACCAACAGCCTCCTCCCGCTGTCATCCCTGGTAACCAACAGTCTCCTCCCGCTGTCATCACGGGTAACCAACAGCCTCCTCCCGCTGTCATCACAGGTAACCAACAGTCTCCTCCTGCTGTCATCCCTGGTAACCAACAGCCTCCTCCCGCTGTCATCCCTGGTAACCACCACTCTCCTCCCACTGTCATCACGGGTAACCAACAGTCTCCTCCCGCTGTCATCCCTGGTAACCAACAGCCTCCTCCCGCTGTCATCCCTGGTAACCAACAGCCTCCTCCCGCTGTCATCACGGGTAACCAACAGTCTCCTCCTGCTGTCATCCCTGGTAACCAACAGCCTCCTCCTGCTGTCATCCCTGGTAACCAACAGCCTCCTCCCGCTGTCATCCCTGGTAACCAACAGTCTCCTCCTGCTGTCATCCCTGGTAACCAACAGTCTCCTCCCGCTGTCATCAAGGTTAACCAACAGCCTCCTCCCGCTGTCATCACGGGTAACCAACAGCCTCCTCCTGCTGTCATCCCTGGTAACCAACAGTCTCCTCCTGCTGTCATCCCTGGTAACCAACAGTCTCCTCCCGCTGTCATCACGGGTAACCAACAGCCTCCTCCCGCTGTCATTACGGGTAACCAACAGCCTCTTCCTGCTGTCATCCCTGGTAACCAACAGCCTCCTCCCGCTGTCATCACGGGTAACCAACAGCCTCCTCCCGCTGTCATCACGGGTAACCAACAGCCTCCTCCCGCTGTCATCACGGGTAACCAACAGTCTCCTCCTGCTGTCATCCCTGGTAACCAACAGCCTCCTCCCGCTGTCATCACGGGTAACCACCACTCTCCTCCCACTGTCATCACGGGTAACCAACAGCCTCCTCCCGCTGTCATCCCTGGTAACCAACAGTCTCCTCCCGCTGTCATCACGGGTAACCAACAGCCTCCTCCCGCTGTCATCACGGGTAACCAACAGTCTCCTCCTGCTGTCATCCCTGGTAACCAACAGCCTCCTCCCGCTGTCATCCCTGGTAACCAACAGTCTCCTCCTGCTGTCATCCCTGGTAACCAACAGTCTCCTCCCGCTGTCATCCCTGGTAACCACCACTCTCCTCCCGCTGTGTCTTCCACATAATCTGGCTCCAGTCATCTGCAGGCCTACTCTGTGAGGGTTTGGGGAAACCATTGGGACAGCAATTTTGCATTTGAACTAGTGTCCTCAGAAGGGTCTGAAAACAGGACGGGTCGTGTACATTATTCACCTCAATCAACTCTACACACAAAAGAACAATACAAAAACACACCTCTAAAATAGAGATTATTATAATGTCCAGCGGTACTATATCATCAATGTTTCTCTCTCACTTTCATCACTTTTGGCTCTAATAACGTTTTCTCTAATCTTCATACTGTTATGCTTATGCAAAGACGAAAGAAAGCACCCAATCACACCCTTCTTTAACCTTGGAAGATTCATATGGGATTTTGGAAGTTGTTTCTTAAGAGGTGCCCAACGATCAACATTGAAATGGGTGTTCAAGTGTAGTCTCTGCATGTGTTTATGGAACGGCTCAGTGTGTTCCTGTGAAAAGTGTTGTTCAGAAAGACAACAGAGTGGAGCTGTTGAGACAGACTGCAGAGTTGAGTGGGTCTGCTTGATCCTCCTCACAGTTGTTCAGACAGACAGACAGACAGACAGACAGACAGACAGACAGACAGACAGACGGGTACCTGCTCTGTCCTCCTCACAGCTCTCCTTGATCTTCCTACGGCAGACTGCAGCCAGGGCGATGAGCAGACCCAGCAGACACACAGCCAGGCCCACCGTCACCCACAGAGCCACCGGAGGAAACACCATGTTCTGACCTGGGAGAGGGGGAGCGAGAGAGCGAGAAAGGGGGAGGGAGGAAGATACAGAAAAGGAGACAGATATAGTTAGTAGAGAGCAGGGCACTCAACATGGTCATCACCATGACTACCCCATCATCCCCAGCGCTATGGCTGCCTATCACCATTCCCATAACCATCACCATCATCTCACCATCATACAGTTGAAGTCAGAAGATTACATTCACATGAGTCATTAAAACTCATTTTTCAACCACTCCACAAATGTCTTGTTAACAAACTATAGTTTTGGCAAGTTGGTTAGGACATCTACTTGGTGCATGACACATAATTTTTCCAACAATTGGTTACAGACAGATTATTTCACTTATAATTCACTGTATCACAATTCCAGTGGGTCAGAAGTTTACATACACTAAGTTGACTGTGCCTTTAAACAGCTTGGAAAATTCCAGAAAATTATGTCATGGCTTTAGAAGCTTCTGATAGGCTAATTGACATCATTTGAGTCCATTGGAGGTGTACCAGTGGATGTATTTCAAGGTCTACCTTCAAACTCAGTGCCTCTTCGCTTGACATCATGGGAAAATCAAAAGAAATCAGCCAAGACCACGTTCATCTGTACAAACAATAGTACGCAAGTATAAACATCATGGGACCACAAAGCCGTCATACCGCTCAGGAAGGAGACGCCCTCTGTCTCCTAGAGATCAACGTACTTTGGTGCGAAAAGTGCAAATCAATCCCAGAACAACAGCAAAGGACCTTGTGAAGATGCTGGAGGAAACAGGCACAAAAGTATCTATATCCATAGTAAAACGAGTCCTATATCGACATAACCTGAAAGGCCGCTCAGCAAGGAAGAAGCCACTGCTCCAAAACCACCATAAAAAAGCCAAACTACGGTTTGCAACTGCACATGGGGAATAAGATTGTACTTTTTGGAGAAATGTCCTCTGGTCTGATGTAACAAAAAATAGAACTGTTTGGCCATAATGACCATCGTTATGTTTGGAGGAAAAGGGGGGATGCTTGCAAGCCGAAGAACACCATCCCAACTGTGAAGCATGTAGGTGGCAGCATCATGTTATGGGGGTGCTTTGCTACAGGAGGGACTGGTGCACTTCACAAAATAGATGGCATGATGAGGCAGGAAAATGATCTGGATATATTAAAGCAACATCAGTCAAGAAGTTAAAGCTTGGTCGCAAATGGGTCTTCCAAATGGACAATGACCACAAGCATACGTCCAAAGTTGTGGCAAAATGGCTTAAGGACAGCAAAGTCAAGGTATTGGAGTGGCCATCACAAAGCCCTGACTTCAATCCTATAGAACATTTGTGGGTAGAACTGAAAAAGCGTGTGCGAGCAAGGAGACCAACAAACCTGACTCAGTTACACCAGCTCTGTCAGGAGGAATGGGCCAAAATTCACCCAACTTATTGTGGGAAGCTTGTGGAAGGCTACCCGAAACGTTTGACCCAAGTTAAACAATTTAATGACAATGCTACCAAATACTAATTGAGGTTATGTAGATTTCTGACCCACTGGGAATGTGATGAAAAAATAAAAGCTGAAATAAATCATTCTCTCTACTATTATTCTGACATTTCACATTCTTAAAATAAGGTGGTGATCCTAACTGACCTAAAAGGGAATTTTTACTAGGATTAAATGTCAGGAATTGTGAAAAACTGAGTTTGATTGTATTTGGCTGAGGTGTATGTAAACTTCCGACTTCAACTGTATAGTGCCCTAACCACATCATTATTGTCATCCTATTACAGATTATCATCACCCTCCTTATATCATGCTTGTATCATCTGGATGTTGGGGAACATTTACTTTATTTGAAATGAACAAGATGTGGTGATTCATCGAGATCCATTTAACAAACACTTGAGTGTTAAAAACATGGCCAGATGGCAGAGATATCTCAGCAGTTGGAGTACTTTGTGTTGTCTTTTTCTACCCAACAGCCTTGGCACTGCGAAAGAGGATGTGGGCACTAGGTATCCTCACGCCTTCTGCTGCATTCACAATCTGTCATCTGGAGTAATGATGCCCAATGACATCACTCGGCTTTATCCTATTAATCATAAATAGAAATAAAATATGATGTTGTATTTGTATAATTCTGATGCTACACTGCCAGCATTTTTCTGACGGTTGTGAGGATGACTGTCTATCAGACAGCTTAGCACACAATTCACTCTAGAGAGACAATGAAATATCAAAGTGAGAGACAGCTTCTTGACAAGATAAAACCAACAAAAATCTGGCCTGCAAGACAAAGATATTGCAGACATCCGCAAATTTCCCCAGGGCATTCCAATGTAACAGAATAAAGTAGAGGAGGAAAACAGCTTGAGACACTAAATAGCTTGAAGGCTGGCTATAATACAAACTGGCCTCCTTCAGAGAACCCACTCTGGGAAGATAATTGTAAAAAGTCTCGAAATTGACTAGCGTTGGGATGGAGAAATGACCAAGCATCTGTAAGGACTTGGCACGGGACAGACAGAGAGGACAGAGACACACTATTGCACAGCCAAGATGGAGGTCAATAGGAAGCCTCCTTCCTATTGCGAGAGAGAGAGCGAGAGAGAGAGCGAGAGAGAGAGCGAGAGAGAGAGAGAGAGAGAGAGAGAGAGGGAGAGAACTTCTGCCCATTGCAGTGGATGAGGAGGGCCAGGAATGTGTCATAATGGTAGATGAGACAGGATGCAGAGAAATGGAGAGCTCTAGGGGGGGCAGTTGGGGTGGCATTCTCTGAGTAAGACAGAAAAGGTTCATTTCACTGAATTTCACCTCCTATCTGTTTGTTTACCTTTATTTGGCCAAGTAAGTTGAGTGTTTGAATCAAAACATGTTTTGACAGTATGTGGCCATGAGAGCCTTCATACGTATGTGATTATTGGAACACATTATGGGAAGCAAGATTATGCTTAACCACGTAATCATAATTATGATTAACCACTTTATATGGCTATTGTATGATATGCCATGAAGAATCATAGGATATACTCAATATATATGTTGGCATATACTTATGATGTATGATGCGATCTTGGTACAATTTCCAATCAAAAACAATTGGTTTTCAGAGTGACTGATAATGTTTAATATAACGGCGTTTGGGCAGACCATAATCATCATTGAAATGTGCTGGATGTGTTACTACAGATTGGCTTCTAATAAACTCTGTTCCAGCCCAAACCGATATCAACAGCAACTTGTCATATAGAGAAAGGAGAAAACCTAGATAGTCCATCTTGTCATTTTGACAAAGCAGTATATAGTTCCTTGGGCCAACTATGACTGATGGGCTCCACTGTCTCTCTGTAGAGCTCTTTGCTCTGTGCTATTTAGAATAACCACTGTAACCGTGTTAATACCAAATGCAAAGGCCAAATTACAGATGAATACTATGTAGTACCATGCTCTGCTCGCTGTACGCTCTGATTCGTGCATGAAGTGTCCACATAGAGCTATAATAAGACAGAGAAGTAATGAATGTGTGTGGCACTTTGAAGCAGAGCAGAGCTGTGCTCTCAGCTTCTCCCTCTCTCTCACCCCTCCCTCCATTCTCTCAATCCCTAAGGGCAGGCTGATCAAGACAAATGTCGTAGTCGGCTATCATTTCAGCGCTGGGGCCCCAAAGGGCTGCAGGATCATATTTTTCTTTTTCTCTTGTTTGATGATGTGATTTTGTTTTCTTCAGAAAGAGATTTGTCTCTAATGGCTCTGTTTACCTATCGTCTCTTTCCCCTCCACCCATTCCTTCTCTACTGGGGTGAGGATGGAGTGTTTTGGGCTGCCTGTCACATCATTGAAAGTCGGGAGACTGCAGAGCTGCAGTAATGGGGCCACAGAGGTGCAACTTCTGGGCTCTGCACTGAACTCAACACATACAGTTTATAGAAGCAAAACACAGGTCTATTTATGTAAACATCACTTTACAGCAATTACAGTGAGATATGACTTGGAGTTTGGACCGGACTACGGCCCTTAAATATTATCAGGCAGGTCGACTTGAGTGTAGGTGTCGAAAGGAAGCCAAACAAAAAGGTAAAAATATATATTTTTATGGGAGTGAATGCAGTATGATTAAACACCACCTAGATATGGTCTCTTAATGGAGGGCCTGCATGACCAAAAAATACATTTAACTCCCCATTCATTCTATAAGACACACAGGGGGTCTCACGCAGGCCAAGCTGAAGGTAAAAGCCCAGATTGGCATTCATTTTCCTGGAGCCAGAGTGCTTTAAGTTCAGCCAGGGCCTACGGTGGAATAAAGTGCTCAGTCCTGGCCTGTCGTATCAGATTGTCTCAGTTCTACATCGTCATGACAGACGAAGGATCAAAGCTGCTTTCTCTATCTGCGGGTGTCAGCTGAGTTTTACATTTACACCGGACAAAAAACACCTCCTTAACTGGGACCGAAGGAGAATAATGTCCCCTGACAGACAGACAGAGAGACACCCCACCACAGGCTAACAGGAGCCCCAGGGCTCATTTCAGGCAGGCTGGGGAATGAGGAGGAGCATAGAGGGGGTCAATAAGCTGCCTCTTTCATTGTGAGGCTATACCAAAGGCCTGGCAGCCCTGGCCTTCAGAGCTGCTCAGGGCTGGTGTGATGTGTGAGGATCAGGGGACAGACAGTGGTTCAGTGGGGATCACAGGGAGGCAGGGTGGACTGGAGGATAGCCCTAGGGTGGAGGGACACTGAGGCCCAACCCTGCTGGAGGGTCTAGTATCCCCCATGGCCCAGAAGAAGTCAAGGCCACACTGCAGAGAGGAAGAACAGGCATGAGAGAATGGACAGAGAGAGAGAGAGAGAGCGAGAGAGCGAGAGAGCGAGAGAGAGAGACACACACACGCACACACACACAGAAAAGAAAGATAGACAGAGAGTGAGTGCGAGAGAGAGAGCGAGCGAGAGCGAGAAACGAGAAAGAGAGAGGTCCACAGGACTGTTAAAAAGCATTCTGCATCTCTACAATGATGAGTGATGAGTCAGTTAAAGGGGCAGGAGAAATTCATTGTGTGATTACACAGTATAACACAAGAGACAATGAAGCCGAGACGAACGCACGTAAAACTCATTGGGACAATAGACGAACGCACGTAAAACTCATTAGGACAATAGCAGCCAGTCAACCTAAATCACATTCACAACCCAGTCTGCTGTGTTCACACCTCGCTGGGAAGAACAGCTCTGCAATCACCAATCAACAATCAATCAATCAACAATAAGCTGTCTGGTGATTTAAAGCTTTATTTCCTTCCCTTCGTTTAGCAGTTGTGAGATCTGGGAGGACTGTGATAGGCTGGCATTCATAATAACAACACTGAAGAAAACAAGAGGCCAGAGCAGTGTCAGAGGTCAAGGCTCAGCCAGACTAGAAGACAGACAGAGAGAAGACATGATTTCCTTTTTTCCATTTGGGGGAATAATTGAATTTAATGGCCGACTTTGCGTTTGTTCCAGACTCACACCAATTGTCACACTTCATCACGGTCAGAGAAGGTGATCAAAACCTTGCCTCCGCCTACAGCATGAAAGGGCTAGCTGCTAGAGGTAGCGCTGCCTCTCTGCCGCCTGTCCTCTGACTGTCCCCGGGTGCATATCTCACAGAAAGGGAGGACAAGGAGGAGCTCACCTCACCGGGAGAGGAAAAACTTGGCAAACTGAGATGGATGAGCACAGCTTTCTGTCCTGTCAGCATCTTTGCACTGAGCATTCTCCCCCTTTTCTTGCATTTCAATGAATTGCTTTTCGGCTAGATACCACAGAGCTGTCTTATTGGCATGCAGGGAGGGTCTAACCGCTTCTCTAGGACAACCCAGCTCACATTTACTTACACAATTTGTCTGACATTATTGCCCTGATTTGATGCTGCGGTCTTGAGGAAAACACAAAAATATGATGTGCACGTGGGTGCATTTAAGACAGAATAGTGACTCTGCAGTTATTGGAAGAAAGTTTTCTAACCACACTTTTTTCACAGAGGAACCCATAAAAGCCATCTGGAGGTGGCGGGCGGTGTTTCATGTGTGTCTGTGCACATGTGTATGTGTATGCCTCTGTGCATGTGTGTGTGTTGTTTGTTGTGGGTGTGTGTGACTGGGCTGGGATAGGAATAAGGCCTGCATGCAGTACCATTAGCCCACTCAAAAACTCTAAGCTGTCTTTCATGCACATCAGGAAGTAGCTTGTGACCTTTCTCCTGGGATGGATGCTTGGCTCTAGGTTCCCTGCCTTTACTTCACCATTTAGCACAACGCTGCTGAGAGTTTGGAATAGTGAGTTGCAGTGGGAGGTCTCCCGCTCGCCTCAATGAGTTTGACTACTGATGTGATCGATCCAGACGTGAATACCAGTCCAGTAGTTCCTCCGACCCTCCCTGCAGCCTTGCACCTCAATGGTCACATTCCCTTGAGACAGCCTGGCATCAACATGGAATGGCTGGGTTAGGGGAACAATTATCTGGTATTGGCTGTACTGAGCTAGACCTAGTCTCCAAGTGTAGGCAAGTCACACATATTGAGACATTGTCCCTATGGTCCTCTAGATTAACTTCTCACTAAGACACTAGTGTCTCACCCTGCATAAAGATGAACCTACAGACAGAGACAGAGCACTCACAATAATGAAAATGTACTTTCATCTCCCATCCGTTTCACTATAATTCAATACAATCTCTTTAAAAAAAATCCCCCCAGATACATATCCAAAATGTCTGACTGTGCTATAAAAAATTGCTTACAAATATAAAAAATAGGGCCATAAAGAAATTCCCAATCTTATCTAGTGTCTAGTGAAAACTAACTGTCGGCATCAGAGGTTTTGGTTTAATACTCTCACAGCTAGGAATAGTTTTCAGTGTAACACATCCATATAAATACTGATTTGGCCGTGCATTTAAACAGTGTGTGGGGAATCTAATACTCAGGTAAATTCAGTGGGGTGATTTTAAATCTCATTCCACCAAGGTTAACATGATTTTCTCATCCTTAGTTTACAGTGTACCAGAATCAGACTGTATACCCAGTACGATGGCTAATTAAGCATGTTAGCATCCTAAGCATGTTTCAGACTGAGGGAGGGAGTGAATGTGTGGCGGGGGAGTTGATAAACACTAACCTAGTATGAGAAGAACTGGGACTGGAACCCCAGCGTCTATCCCCCACCTCGACCAGACCTCCATTAAAAACTCCTCTGACGTCTCCTGTAGCCGACAGAGACTCCATCACTTCAGCATGCCCTCCTCTCAGGAGAGACTGGCATTAAGATGTCAGAAGAGGCAGAGTGGACTATCGATTTCTCACCACTTCCATTTCGTTCCTCCTTCGGCCGTAACAGCTGAGACAAACTTTAGGTTGCAATAATCAGTTTAACAAGTCTTGTTCTCTAAATTTTTAATTAGTTTTTCAAACAAGGGTCTGACTACAAGAGGGCAGAAGATGTGTAGGAGGGAATCACTAGTGACAGCTATCAGCACCTCTGCCGACAATCTGCCGCGCTGATCGTGTCTGATATGAGTGGATAGGCTGAGAGCAAATAGACAAGGCCGCACTGCAGAGAGGAAGAGCAGGCAGGAGAGAGAGGGAGTCCATTTGAATGGCTACTGTCAAGTACAGCCCTTATCCTAACTCTATAGCCTCAATGTGCCAGCGACCCTGCCACTGCTGGCTTGCTTCTGAAGCTAAGCAGGGTTGGTCCTGGTCAGTCCCTGGATGGGAGACCAGATGCTGCTGGAAGTGGTGTTGGAGGGCCAGTAGGAGGCACTCTTTCCTCTGGTCTAAAAAATATCCCAATGCCCCAGGGCAGTGATTGGGGACACTGCCCTGTGTAGGGTGCCGTCTTTCGGATGGGACGTTAAACGGGTGTCCTGACTCTCTGAGGTCATTAAAGATCCCATGGCACTTATCGGAAGAGTAGGGGTGTTAACCCCGGTGTCCTGGCTAAATTCCCAATCTGGCCCTCAAACCATCATGGTCACCTAATAATCCCCAGTTTACAATTGGCTCATTCATCTCCCTCCTCTCCCCTGTAACTATTCCCCAGGTTGTTGCTGCAAATGAGAACGTGTTCTCAGTCAACTTACCTGGTAAAAAAAAATAAAAAAAATAAAAATGTTTTACGGGAATAAACGCTACCAACAGCCCCTCTGATTGGCTCTTTGGGCATGCGAGTTCTTTACCAGGATCTATTTGAAGGTGTGAGAGATAACACGCGACAGAGGTGATACCCCAGAGAATTTCATCATCATCACAGACTCCACTATCTGAAATAGTATAGCATGAAAGGTTGATGTGTTTACCCCCCGCCACTCAGCAATATCAACATTTGTAGACACCCACAACATTAAAGATGTTCTTGCATCCATCCTAAACCCTCAGTTGAGTGAGTTTGTTCTTTAGTATGCCTTCTCCTCTCTGCAGTATCACTAGGAGAATATATAATGACAGAATTTCTTAAAAAGACATGCCTCTGTATATCTTTGCCTAAGGCTCTCATTATAAAACAACATTTCTCATTTTGCTCTGCTGCAGTCTTTGGTGGTTACTGAAGAGATGAATATTCTCAGAGCACTCAGGAGCAGCTGGCTACGACCCTGCCACTGCCTCTGTATCAGGTCAGCTCTGTCTCCACCAACCACACAGCTGCACATCTCTAGGAAACTGCTACATATTCTCACATTCACTATAAAAATAGTCTTAATAAGAATGATTTAAACGCAACCAAGTGGGGCAATCGGTTGTTTCTTGTTTCCATAGAAATGCAAAGCAATGCTTTGGAGCAAAACATGCTAATTGGTGACTTCTTCTACTGCGTGAGTAATTTCGTGGTCTTAAATACAGATTTTTGGGTGGGTGTTGATAATATGGATGTTTTCCTGAACATAATGTAGCTGACAGGGACATAAGGTCCAAATAAGGTAGATAACAGAAGACCCAGTTTGTCAAATTTACTTAAATTCAATTTGTATGAGAGAGAGAGAGAGAGAGAGAGACTTTAACTGCTTGGCAATTGCCATGCAGTTTGGCTGTGGATGACTTACTGGAGCCTCCTCTCCACTCAGATGGCAGAGTAAGGTGGAGGAGGTCTGTAACCTCCACTTCCACTCAGAACATTACTACACTTCTTCCTTCACCCGACCTTCACTTAAAGAGCATGATGCTCCTGGCTGCTGCATTAGAAGAGACCACAGTATGAATACCAACATCAAGCTAAATGTATTTTAACACTCTCCAACATTTCAACTTTAAGACTGTATGCCATGAGACTGCCCTGGATTTAAGGGCTCGGACACACCAATAATGTTTGCACTTCTAATTTGCGAACCGAGAGCGCGCCGATTTTACATCATGCAGAATCGTGCAAAAATGTGGTCAGTTAGCCGTCCACCAGCGGGTGGTCTCTAAAACACAGCGTGCCGAACGATTGGCAGATGAACACCAGATCAACATATGGTGCGATGTGTGCAAGCCTTAATGAGGCCTTTTTCTCTGTCATACTGAACAAGAACCAATACGTTAATTCAAGAACAGACATTAGAAGCATACGGCAATATGGCAAATATATGGCAATGTGAAATCTGCTCAACACAAAATCCCATTGACCATTATATTATGACCATGATGGTGAATTATTGATTACTTCATGGTGATAAGTACACCAATAAAATAAAGTATTGCAGGGCCATAACAGCCAATCATATTGCTGGGGCTTACAATGTGAGGGCTAATCTTAAATAATGTGCTCCTGCTATTAAAAAAATCTATTTTTCAGCACCATTACCACAGTGTCTGATCATTAGAATACTGTATGGCTTCTGGGAATCAGGGCCCCAGGCCTTTGAAACCACTGGGAGGTGTTTTTGTTCTCTCTCTCTCTCTCTCTCTCTCTCTCTCTCTCTCTCTCTCTCTCTCTCTCTCTCTCTCTCTCTCTCTATCCCTCTATCTCCCTCTCTCTCTCTATCCCTCTCGCTCTATCTCCCTCTCTCTCTCTGTCCCCCTCTCTCTCTCTCTATCCCTCTCTCTCTCTCTCTGTCCCCCTCTCTCTCTCTCTCTCTCTATCCCTCTCTCTCTCTCTCTCTCTCTCTCTCTATCCCTCTCTCTCTCTCTCTCTCTCGCTCTCTCTCTATCCCCCTCTCTCTCTCTCTTTATCTCTATCTCTCTCTCCTCTCTCTCTCTCTGCACTTCTCTAAATAGAAATTAACTGTGTCTTATGCGATGTTCCATCTTAAACACATGCCCTCCAAATCCTTCATTAGCTATATAAATACCACACTGCTCCTTACTGTTTCATTAACTACAAAATATACAAGGATGATCTACTATTACCATACCCAGGGGCGCAACTTTCACTGGGGACGGTGGGGTCATGTCCCCCCCCCCACATTTTGAAATTGCATTTTTGTCCGGCTGGATTTAGGACCGCAGACACCACAGAGTGGGCTAACAGGCTGCATGAAGGCAAAGCTTCTGGAAGGCTGGCTGGCTGGACCAGCACGGGAGAGTTGAGCATAGTTCAGTGTGTATGTGTTGTGCTCTTTCACTGAGTTGTAAAAGCAATCAAAGTAGAAACTGGCTACTCTTTAGTTTGCTGATGTTAGCTGGCAAGGTAACTGCTGTTTAACTTAACAGAAAAAATGTGTGTTTATTCACAGTGCTGAGCTAGTATTTTAACTGACATGTAATATCAGCTAATGTTTCATCCGCTCTCAACTGAGGTGAATGAATTAGCTACGCTAGCTAGTAGTTACCACAGCCAGGTTAGCTCTAGCCTCTAGCTATGTGTCAGATAGCGATATGAGGTGGCTATTATTACTATATAACAGCAGTTGTTTGTATGGAAATGTTTTGTAGCCTTTGTTTCAACAGAAGTAAATTAACTTGGCTAGCTTCGCCAGTTGATGTACCGTTAGAGAGAGCTGGCCAAAAGTTGGCTAACGTTAGCTATTATTTTTGCCTGAATCAGACTAGACCTGAATCACACGATGAAACCATAAGCCAAACGATGTAAGATTGATTTACTGAATGTTTTCACTGCAATGTGTGTTTTTATTAGTCAGTATGGCAATGTAACGTCACAGTCTTCACTGTCAAGGTGCACAGTAGAGGTCTGGTGGGACCAATTTTGTCATCCTGCTACCACCCGCATCCGCAGCTTTTCATACCGCACTCCGCCCACACCCGCTGGCTTTCTGTCTGTCTCCCACCCGCTACCGCAAGAACTGGTCCCAAACCCAACCGCAGTCCCACAATGTTATTTTAGGCATATGTGACGCAGCTCACATGCCAGCCATGGTCCCAGCAATTTTGCTCCCTATAGGCAATATCAAATGGACAAACATAACTTAGGAAATTGTTTAAATTACCAGAGATTCTCACATGGCCCTTATATTAGGCTATCTGTATTACTGGGCTATATCAACCAATATGATAGATGTAGTTTGTAGAGAGCAGAGTAGGAGAGACTTGCACTTTCTCTTGAGATATTTTTATAGCCTACCTTTTAGGAGTGGGAAGATGGGTGATCAATATCTAGGCCTATTTCTAGGCAATGTAGTAAAGTATTTAGGTAGGACATTTCCTTGGAAAGATAACTGCCCAGTGCTTCTACCTCCCATGCATAGGCTATAGCCTACACTATTTAATTGAGAGCACACGCGCACCTGATCTCGCAGGTATGGCTACAGAACTTGAAGCAGCAAGAATGACGACAGCGACACTTCCTATGTTTTGCATAGGCCTATAGGATATAGCCTACCTTTTAGGAGGACGATTTGCTGGCAGAGACAAATAAATGGGTAATCAATACTTATTGAGAATGAAAAGGCGCACCGCTCGCTCACCGTAGAAGCCTAACCTACGTGCGTTGAGCCTTTTCCTTTTCAATGATGATTAAAGTTTTTGATTGCACTTCGACTCACGTTAGTTGAGCGCCCTCCACTTCTATCCATTATCAATAGCCTATTTATTTACAGACACTGTAGTAAACTAGTCTAATCACATTTAAATTAATTTCATATTTAAATTGACTGCCACGTGATTCTCCGCCCACGTAGGCAGCCTACTCTATTTCAATGAGACCGCACTTGATCTCTCACGCCCAACTAGGAGAGGTAGGCTACTGATGTTGAGGCAGCGAATTGTGTGAGAATAATGCAAAAAAGATGTGCTTTAAATACAATAGGTAGGCTAACGCATACAAAGCAATCTGTGGGACAACAAAAATATTTTCATCCCAAAGTCGTCTGTCTGACCGCCCACAGCATGAAAAATGATCTGTCGGGACCCGCAGGTCCCGCTGGCATCGTGCAGGAATGCAGCCCTCTAGTGCACAGTCAGTACACAACACTGCTCATCATGTCTTATGGTGACAGTGGTCCCAGCAGGGTCAGACAGCTAGGGAAGACCAGTCTACGGACCTCAGGTGAATTTTGCAGTATATTAACAATATCAGTGAATGATACAACGTTCCATCTTGAGTTGATGGGTAGACCTACAGTAGCCACAGGACAGCAGCTTAAAGCTACAGTCTGGGATCTGGGAATAATGGTCATTTCAATTATTGAACCATTGATTCTATTCTTGAATAATATAATATATAAATGTACACCATGGAAATTCTTTGTTGTGCCTCATCTGAGCAGGACCAGATGGTGACAGGGGGCTCAGCAGGGTCAGGCAGCAAGGGAAGACCAGTCTGTGACGGAGCTGAGGTGAATTTTTGCAGATACAGCACTTTATTATCTCTGCCCAGCAAACACTAGACAAGACAGATGCTATTTTAAGGCAGTCTGACAAACCTTCAAAGTTGATGTCCAAACTGTATCAAGGGTTGATAGAGGCTTTTCACGATGACACAAAACATGTAAAACAAAAATGTGAGAAAGACCTGGTAGAAGCTATTGATGATGATGATGACTGGATACATATATGTTAAAATGCCCCGTCATGTTCATATCATCTCAGAATTAAATTACTGCAGTTTAAGACCATCCTGTGAAACTGAATATCATGCACTCAGAAATACATTCCTCTGCTTGAGGTGTAAAACACAAAAGGGGACATATTTGCATATGTTATGGTCTTGTGAAGGCTGGCTGACTTCTGGCAAAGAGTATCTTCTTTTATCTTAGCATGTCTACAGATTCTCCCTTCTCCCTGTTTTTGTTTGCTTGGAAATGTTGATACTGGTGGCTGTTATCTGAAGAAGCTGTGTAACGAAGCTGTGTAGCTCAGTTGGTAGAGCATGGTGCTTGCAACACCAGGGTCGTGGGTTTGATTCCCATGGGGAACCAGTATAAAAAATGAAGTATGAAAATGTATACACTCACTACTGTAAGTCACTCTGGACAAGAGCATCTATAAAATGTGAAACATTTATAGTGGCTAAGAAATGTATTGCCATTCATTGGAAGGTTGGTTATCCTTCCACAATGTCAAGTTATCTATCATTTCATTTATTACAAGATTAAGGGTATACTGGGCAACTTTCATAAGGTCTAGATGCGTTATATGGAATACAATCTGACTAAAGGAGTCTGTATTGAAAACATGCCCACGTCTGGGGAGATACCTATTTAGGCAATCCTGGGGTCTGCCGTCCTGTGGGTTGTCACTCTGGCCTTAGAGTAACACACCAAAACCAATAATGAATGTTTCACTAAGATCCTAAAGCTTAGTGGGGTGTATTAGAATGTGACACTGCAGGGTGGTGGACCCCTAGAGACAGGACGAGGTGACCCAGCTATATTGTTTGCAAGTGGGGTGTATTAGATTGTACTATTGTGCCCATGACATTAATTATATGTAGGATTTGCTGTTTCTGTTTGTTAATGTATATTTGAGGTGTATGTGTATGTGTATTAAAAAAAAATCAAAAAAATCCAAACCTTTCTCTTGGGAATTAAAAAAAATGAAGGTGGGAACTGGGAAGGAATAAAGACAAATAATAAAGACAATCAAAAGTCTTAGTTTTGCTATTCTATTGGTTATAGGTGCAACACAATATTTATTATTGAATTACCTTTGATCTAGTTCAGTCTTATTTATCATTTAAACATATTTAATAATGATATCTTACCTAGCTTGATGACTGTGGGCATTTTTGCTTACTTTTTGTTCTAAATAGAGACGGCATATTGGATTGTGTAAAAATACAGGAAATTAGCTTTAGATTACCCAAAAAATTATGGGGGAGGACCCCCAGACACCCCGCCAGGTTATGTCCCCCCCACTTCTAAAACCAAAGTGGCCCCCCTGACCATACCCCTCAGGTATTTTGAATCAAAAGGAATTGTTTCCATGTCCAAGTTAGTATAGCGTAGCCCTACTATAACTATCACTGCCTCAGTCTCAGGCAATATCATGGTTGCAGATGCATGAAATGATGCATTTGTCTCCTGCAGGTAGAAGTGTATCACCACTGCAGCCAGGACCTTCACCAAGACTACACTGAGTGTACAAAACATGAAGGACACCTGCTCTTTCCATGACAAATACTTACCAGGTGAACACAGGTGAAAGCTATGATCCCTTATTGGTGTCACTTGTTAAATCCATTTCAATCAGTGTAGATGAAGGGGAGGAGACAGGTTAAAGAATACTTTTTTAGCCTTCAAACAATTGACATGGATTGTGTATGAGTGCCATTCAGAGGGTGAATGGGCAAGACAAAAGTTTGAAGTGCGTTTGAACAAGGTATGGTAGTAGGTGCCAGGTTTGTGTGAAGAACTGCAATACTGCTCTTTTTGTTTTTACACAAAAATGTGTATCAAGAATGGACCACCACCCAAAGCACATTCAGCTAACTTGACACAACTGTGGGAAGCATTGGATATCAACATGGGACAGCATCCCTGTGGAAAGCTTTCGACACCTTGTAGAGTCCATGCCCAAAAGGGGGGGATGCAACTCAATATTAGGAAGGTGTTCCTGATATTTGGTATACTCAGTATATGTGGCCATAATGTTGTATGCGCTTCCATTGGCTGCTGTGATATAATGAACAGAGAGGGCCTCAGTCTTTACCCAGAAGTAGTTTAGCAGGTGTGAACCTGGGGCCCTATAGGGGCCTCTAATCCTCTGACCTTCTTAGTGTGCTCCATTCACTACCAGTCATTTATCTCATCCCCATCTCTATATCCAGCCAGCCAGCCAGGAGTCTAACAGAAGGCACAGCCTTTGGCTAAAGCGCAAAGGACTTGACTTGGTTAGCATTTAGCTCAGTTGGCATAGGGATCAGATATACACTGGTGGCTCTGGAAAGTCTATCAGGAAATTGTGATGCTCTCTGTGTAGGATCATGTAGGATCATGCTGGAGCAGCAGTTTGAAATTCAAATGAAGTTGTATTAGTCCTTAAGCCTTGGGTTTGTTATTTTTTGTTACCATAGATATTAAACTATCTATCTTATTTTGGATTTCAATATCATTTCACTAGAATCGCTTTAATTTTATCTTGCTATTTCTCTCAAAGCCATTTCTGCTACTGATGCCCGTGGTAATGTTTTTAAGGCAAACATAATGTAATTGCATCTTATTTGATAACGAGGGACGTCTACAGTACATGGTTGAGGCCCCAAATAACCACAGACGTAACAGAGCCATTGGAGACGACAGTAACACTAACAACGGCATCAGAAACCTTCACTACAGCAGTAGACTACAGCTTTGCTGCTCATCCCCCAGCAGTACAGTAAGTGGCTGGAAGTAGGCAGACACATACATTATAGATATGACAGGCAGTATAAGTCTGGGTCACTGAGATGTCTTGTGGCGTTGACGGAGAGTTGCACTTACTGCAGACACATCCATGGAGGAGGACCCCCCCCCCGTCTGATGAAATTAAACACAGTTGACGAAATTAACAATGTGAAAGGATGGATTGAGTTCATTTCCCTGTGGACAGTTTGTCTGTTAATGTGACCTGAAGGAGATCCCGGCCCTCACAGCTTCCCTCTATCCACACCAGTCACATTTGGCTATGTCAAAGATGGCTGCCATGTTCTAATCAATGCTTTCATCACAAATGTAGGAGCATAATATTCGGTTTCGAGAGTTAAAGGGCTGTGATGACTCTGTCTCTGCAGATGAAGGCAGATGACTCAGACTGACTGCAGTACTAAATGTTGAGTCAGGTTGAGTCATTTCAGTCACATTTACAGACAGTAAACAAACTCTTTTGAGTGGTTTAAGTCCATGCTGCAGGGAGGTAAGTACAAAGAGTCCTGGGCCAGTAACACACCCCTACAGAGAGACGGCCACACTAGCTCCATGCTTAACTTTCATTAATTTCACACCTTGTAATCAATTACTGGTCTCTAGAGCTATCAGTGAGGCGAGCTACCTTTTCCAGGAACGAGCCCAAGTATCTCAGCGCCTCCTAATTGAAAAGACATATCACCGCTAGACAATACTCTTTGTGTATGGGTGGCCATTGATATTGGGTTGCCATTGATATTTCAAGGTACAAAAAGATTTACGGAGGTTGCAAACATCTTTTGTGGGACAACAATGCATGGTCTTAACTGGTTTAAGAGAGTTTAAGCATAAAATAAATGGATATGAATAATTAAACAACCAAGCCTTTGAAGGTATGCCCAACCGTTTTCTCTGGGCTACTCTCCGCACAATGTCTCTCAAAAGGCTGCACCTAATATGATTTGAAATCGTAAAGCAGAGGCTGACGCCAGGCCTCCAGAAACCAATCCCTCTTACAGGATAAAACAGCAACTGTGTGAAATGTACACTGCAGGCCCCTTGGCTCAACCCCACTGATTTCCAGTCCCCCCTCACTGTGACTCTGGGAGGGAAAATAAAAAATGAGCTTGATCAGTGACAAAATAGGGCTTTTGCACTTTTACTGCAGCCATAAATATAATCTGTCTTGAAGAAGAAAGAAAGCAGGAGAGGAGTGCAGGGCTTAAAGAGACAGGTTCCCTTCAGGCTCTGGGCAGGCATAAAGATGTCACAGTAGTCCACAGTGTGGAAAGGAGAGGAGAGGAGGCCAGGACGTGCCCGATGCCATGCCATGGTGGCCTGGGACTGGGGCCGTGGACACTTATAGAGTCATGTACTGGTGATGGCTCCCCTGTGGTGAGGGGGAGGACAGGACAGGACCACACAGCAGGCCCAAGCCCACACCCCCACACAGACTACCAGACAGCCACTCACAGTAGAGGTGTTCAGGCCGCAACGCTCTAACATTGTATTTTCAACTGCAGACATAAAATACATTTTGACATTCAGCCATCGCAAAGACCTTTTATGCCAAAAGGAGACAGTGAAGACGACAACAGTGAGCAGGAACTGGAAGGCATAAATCAACACCAACACAATGAGAGGGAGATCATTTTATCTCTGGGATTGTTGAGATGCTATAAGAGCAATGCAGTGAGCAGGAACTGGAAGGCATAAATCCCCAACACAATGAGAGGGAGCTCATTTTATCTCTGGGATTGTTGAGATGCTATAAGAGCAATGCAGTGAGCAGGAACTGGCCCGGCCCTAATCCCTCATTCAACCTAACAATCCCTCAGAGCTGCAAACGGCAAGACTGAGACCATGCCAAATAATACTGTGAAGCCATAATACAGGGATAAAACGTCCCCATGTTGAAGGCAAGGGCGGGAGGGAGAACATTCAAACAAGTTAACAACTCAACATGGCAGTGACAGGAGCAAGTTGCCCCTTTTCAGAATCCTAAGGAAATAATGTGCTTACAAAGACTGCCATTGGCCTACCTGAATTTGTTTTAGACTGCTCCCTCCATTACTCCATCTCTCTATTTGGTTGGTGTTGTGCTAGGGTGTTGTCATAAGACAGTGTGTATTCAGGGAGGGATGTAAAGATAGAGAGACAGAAAGACAGAGAGAGACAGAAAGACAGAAAGACAGAGAGACAAAGAGAGCGAGACAGAGAGATAGAGAGATAGAGAGAGAGAGAGAGACATAGAGAGACATAGAGAGAGAGAGAGAGAGAGAGAGAGAGAGAGAGAGAGAGAGAGAGAGAGAGAGAGAGAGAGAGAGAGAGAGAGAGAGAGAGAGAGAGAGAGAGAGAGAGAGAGAGAGAGAGAGAGAGAGAGAGAGAGAGAGAGAGAGAGAGAGAGAGAGAGAGAAAAAAAACCCGTCTGTGCGTTTGGACAATAATTAATACAGTGTTCCATCAGGGGAACTGCCTGCTCGCTTCTCTGCTGACAACGGATTCATTTATACTGCTGTTTTCCTCTTTTTCCAAAGGCTTCGTTAATTGTATTTAAAGTAGCCCTGTAAAAAAGTTGAGTAGAGAGTGTTTTGTTTTTAGCTTTCTTTCGTTTGCTTACTTGTTTTTTTAGGCTTGCGTAAGCTTGGCGAGCAGGGCACTGGCAGGTACCAATTTAGAAGGCAACACATGTCAGGAACAAGCACCCAGAACAGATAATAACACAGCCAGAACAGATAATAACACAGTCAGGGAAAAAGGGAAGAAGCTAGCACAAACGTAATGAAGGAAAACACAGCAAAGCTTTATGCTGTCTGCTCCAAATGGAATATATACTGTATATCTATTTTTTTTTACCTTTATTTAACTAGGCAAGTCAGTTAAGAACAAATTCTTGACGGCCTACCCCGGGCCAATTGTGTGCCACTCTATGGGACTCCCAATCACAGACGCATGTGATACAGCCAGAATTTGAACCAGGGACTGTAGTGACGCCTCTTGCACTGAGAAGCAGTCCTGAAAAGGCTGTGCTAGGACTGCCCATTAGCACCTTTCGTGACACTGTCTCTTCTGCCTATTAAGAGTAATGTTGGAGTGTGCATGGAGCTATTGAGGCGTGGATGTGAGTGGGAAAGGGAGCGAGATGTAAAGTGTGTGTTTGAGAGAGAGGAGGAGAGAGAAACAGGGAGAGAGAGAGAACATGAAAGAGAGAAAAACAGGGAGAGACAGTGAGAGAGAGAGATAGAGAGAGAAAGAGAGAGAGTGGGGGTAGATAGAGGGAGAGGCTGAGAGAGAGAGAAAAACATGGAGAGCGCAAGAGAGAGAGAGAGAGCAAGAGAGAGAAACAGTGAGGGGGGGGCATGGAGAGAGAGCAATGTACTGTAAATCTGGTGGAGTGAGTTGGCCCTTTCGGAGCAGGGGATGAGGCCTCCCATGAAGTTGATGGAGCAAAGCAGATTGGACGAGCTCAGCAGCACAGCTTGGGCGATCTCCCTCTGTCACCCTCTCTGCCTCTGTCTCCCTCACTCCATCCATTTACAATACCTTTACATTTGAGTCATTTAGCAGACTTTCTTATGCAGAGCAACTTAGAGTAAGTGCATTCATCTTAAGATAGCTAGGTGGGACAGCCACATATCTCAGTCATAGTAAGTACATTTTTTTCAGTTAGTAGGGGGAAAAAGTCAAGTTGAGAGTGTTAGTCCCTCCCTCCCTGTCAGTGACTCAATCTCCCTGCCTGCCTGTCAGGCCCTGGTGCCACGGCTCAGAGCTTAGCAAACACTCTCTGCTCTCGTCTCCATCTCATTCTCTGTCATCAGCACAACCCTCACTCCCCCTTTCCCTCTGTCCTGTCTATCTCGATCTTATCCTGCTGCTGGGAGCTGCAAGTGCTGTGCCAGCAGTGGAGTCAGACGAAGAGACAATGGTGCTCTCATCCGCTGAGCAGAGAGACAGAGGGCCTGGGCAGTGACAGGCCTAAAGCCCCCACCGCCACCACAGCCATCTCTCATCTCTCATCTCCCACAGTAGGGATCTAAAGCTCTGCATTCTGCCAGCAGCGGTAAAAATGATATTAGACAGACAGCATGTCCATAAAGCTCAAAGGGCATTATTATTTTTTGAGGATAGCAAAGTGGCCGAGAGGGTGGGCAGGGAGGGGGAGGGGGAGCAGAGGTGGGATTTAGTCTGAGACTGAGCTGCTCAAACTGCCTGTGCTGCTTTCGGCCAGGAGGATGGTAGTATAGCCAAGCAGGCTGGGGAGGCAGAGGAGGAAGAGGAGGGAGAGGAGGCAAAGGAGGGAGAGGAGGGAGAGGAGGCTGAGGTGGCTGAGGAGGGAGAGGAGGCTGAGGTGGCTGAGGAGGGAGAGAGGAGGTTGAGGAGGGAGAGAGGAGGTTGAGGAGGGAGAGGAGGCTGAGGAGGGAGAGGAGGCTGAGGAGGGAGATGAGGCTGAGGAGGGAGAGAGGAGGCTGAGGAGGGAGAGGAGGCTGAGGAGGGAGAGGAGGCTGAGGGGGCAGAGAGGAGGCTGAGGAGGGAGAGGAGGGAGAGGGGGCTGAGGAGGCAGAGAGGAGGCTGAGGAGGGAGGCAACCTGCCTGGGTTCATACAAGGGCTGCTGCAGCTGCTGCCTCTTGTCATCGTCCATAGACGCTGGATGCCAGGCATCTCTTTGTGTCTGTTCCAAGTTGGATCCTACTGTATCCTGCTGCTGCATCCATCAATATCCTACTACCAACACACATTGTTGTCTCTCTCCCAACAGCTGTTGAACCAACACATGATACGGTCATTTAGGGCTCAAGCCTGACATGACCTCTTCTAACCTGCACTGAGATATTTCAGTTGTAAATGGCAGTATTGTGTATGTAGTATTTAGCCAGGCAGGTGTTGTGTCATGGGGGAGGTACTACTATTGACAGTGGAGCTAATGATGATGTCATGGTTCACAAGCATAACTTCTTAACCCATACCGTCTCAACACATGGCTTCACACGCGCCCCACACACTGTTCCCGTGCAGTTAGGGGTTCATTTTCTCCAAATTAACCTTGTCAAACTATTTATTTTCCCAGAGGGAGAGTTGTATTACTATTGTAATTTTCAATCAGAGATTGAGGAAAGTGTGACATTTTTATGTGCTTGTTCTCCCTCCCTCCCTCCCTCCCTCCCTCCCTCCCTCCCCTATTGGGTGGGGAATAGTCCATTTGGAATCTTAAGCAGATTTCACCCCTCCCTATAATAGGATCCTCAGCCTGCCTCAGTCTGGTGTGCGGTGGGTGCAGTGCTGTGATTATCCAGTATATTTACTATATAAACTCTGCTGGGCACACACTCAGAACAGTTCTGCTAGGTCAAAATTAATTACAGAAGTTGTTAAGCATACAGCAGCTGTTGTAAACAAATGCAAATACATTTTCATATCAAACAAGCCCCTTGTATCCCGGCACACCAAAATAAATCTGCCACTTGTTTACTAACAAGTTAGGCCATCATCAAGCTGTGCTGGTTAGAGTAAGATAAATTAATATTCTCCAACTAGCCCCAGAGCGATCAGATCCTGGCCACTCCATGGCTTTAATCAAAAGCTTTGCAGCTTTGTCTCTGGGTTTGTTCCATCCTTTCTCTCTCTCTCTCTCTCTCCATCTCTCTCTCTCTCTCCATCTCTCTCTCTCTCTCTCTCTCTCTCCATCTCTCTCTCTCCATGTCTCAATCTCTCTCAATCTCTCTCTCTCTCTCTCTCTCCATCTCTCTCTCTCCATGTCTCAATCTCTCTCAATCTCTCTCTCTCTCTCTCTCCATCTCTCTCTCTCTCTCCATCTCTCTCTCTCTCTCCATCTCTCTCTCTCTCTCTCTCTCTCTCTCTCTCTCTCTCTCCATCTCTCTCTCTCTCTCTCCATCTCTCTCTCTCTCTCTCTCTCTCTCTCTCTCTCTCCATCTCTCTCTCTCTCTCTCTCCATCTCTCTCTCTCTCTCCATCTCTCTCTCTCTCTCCATGTCTCAATCTCTCTCTCATCCCTCGGCCTCTCTTTCTTCTTGGCTGGTCTATTCTCTTTCATAGGTTGCCTCTGTTATTCTCCGTAGCCTAGCCTGGTTTTTCTCTAGGACAGCTTCAGAGCGTGGGTAATTCCTTTATTTCCACCGAGCTGAACAGATCCCTTTTCGTTATCAGCGGTTTTCTGCGCTCGGCACAAACTGTCTCTCTTTGGAGAACAAAGGCTTTCCACTAGTCTAACAGAACAGGTGCTCTGCTGGGTTTCGGGTTGGATGAGGAACAACTGCTCAGTCTGAGAGGAACTCTTCCTTGACACACCGACTGACGAAGATCACAACCATACCTAGTTCTCGATCCCTTCATACTGCTTCAGATCATCGCTCCTATGTCCATTTCCTCCTCTGCTCTGACAGGATTCACCTCCATCTTCCCATCCCCTCTATAGATCTGGACCACTGAAATAACACCATGATCTGAACCAGTTCACCGCCTGAGGCAACATCTAGAATGCCTTAGACAGGCACCTAATCAGCCTTACGTTCTCTATAAAACAGATAGCATATACGCATATCTATGTCCTTTACTAAAACCACAGGATGCAATTGTCTCTAGTAGTTCCACTTTTCTAAAGTCTACTGCAACATGTGAACAGTAATCGTACTGTGAGCTTAACAGCAACACTTGTTTACTCCTTCATGTCATGTCTCTTCCTACTGTGGATTTAGCAACATTGTAATACACCAGAGGCCCTGTCATGACTGTAGAGTGTGGAGCTGTGGAATAGGCCATCAGGCTCAGGGCCCTGCCGGCCCCAGCAGCACGGAAACAGCAGTCATTTCCCAGCCCAGCGGAGCAGCACTCACTGACCTGACACACACACACACACACACACACACACACACACACACACACACACACACACACACACACACACACACACACACACACACACACACACACACACACACACACACACACACACACACACACACACTCCCTGACCCGGGCGTAGGGTGACCTCCCCCTCCCTAGCTCTGCTCCAGCAGGTCCCGGCCACCTCTTCTTATTTATGAGCCATTTCACACAGCCCTGCTCCCATTTAGAGAGCCAGCCTTGGCCCGTCAGACACACTAAACACTCCACACGCTAAACATCACGTACACCAGTAAGGCAGCCAGGGGAAATGGGGTCGGGGGCTGGGGATGGGACAAAGAAGACCCCAGTGCCACCACACAAGGCTACTACCCACACAGCCCAGGAAGAGATTACACCACTCACCCAAAAAGAGCAATATAAACATATTGACCCACTTCCTGGTTGGCAGACATTGGCTGTAGCTTCAGTGGAGTGGCAGGCTAGCGCTAGGAGTCTACTCTGTAGGCTGTACAGCTGCTGCACCACCATTACTTCCACTTAGCTGTAATATTACTGTATATCCTTTATCACCTTCTAGCATTACCAAATGTCAGATGAGTAGTTATTTTAGTTTCATAGGAATCATCTGGGAAATAATTACCAACTGATGTGATTTAACGATGTGCGGAAACTGATGGTTAGGCTTATTGGAGCATAATTGAACATTTCATTATTTCCCTTCAGTTCTGTGGAGCTCTGAACAGCTGAATATTCAAGGCATAACATTTGACTGACGGATTGATTTACAAATGCATGCAAGACTTTAATAGGCAGCCGTGCTCCTGTGTGACTGAAAACAAGATTATCCTGAACTGGCAACATTAAAACACTGTGGGAAGTCTCTGAATGGTAGCCTGTTTACTTTCCAGAGGCTAGGGCCTTTGTCAGGGAAGACAGACAGCAATGGGGAACACAGACACACAGATTCACATAGACACACACATAGACACACACACCTGTGATAGTGACGGAGGCGTGGCCGTCCTCGCCCGATAATGGGTTGGTCAGTCTGCAGCTGTAGGTGCTATTGGGCTCCAGGGTGACAGTCAGGACACTGCGCATGCTGAACAGCCCCTCCTCATTGGCCACCAGGGAGGTGGTGACGTTGTCCGTCAGGTTGTGCCCGCCCCCGTCCTGCCACAGTACGTCAGCCTCAGGGTAGCCACCGTACGCCACGCAGGTCAGCGCCACCTTGTCACCCGGCCGCAGGTTAGAGTCCGGCTCCAGGGTCACCAGAGGCTTGGAATAGGGGGCTGAGGGGGGAGAGAGGGGGAGAGAGGAGGGGACAAGAACAGACACACACAGAGTTTTAGCCAAGTCACCAGAAACTCTGAGTAGGGGGCTGAAGGTGTAGGGGGGAGCAGAGATATACAGAGTTTTAGTCAGATTATCAGCAGTGAGGGACACCCTGGGAACTGTTTGACATGATTCCCATTAAATTGTTAATTACATTTAGGGAGCTTAGCATAACATCAAGCTTAAGATCCCAGAGACATCATCTGCAGCATATCCTGGTGCTCCTCTCTGTCCTCCTTCTTCTCCTCCCTGGATAGAGCCACGGCTCTGAGCCAAGCCGCCTCACAATACAACGCAACCACCACAGCTTGGCCCGGCCCGGATGTGGGGCCTGGGGGAAATAGGCACGGCTCCGAGAATTTGGGACTGCTGTGCTCTGTTCAGGGGTTTGGCAGGAGGGGGCGGGCGGTGAGGAGGTGAGGGGGGTGAATCCTCAGCCTGGAATGAATTCACTGCTCTCCAATCCCCTGAGCTAAAACACAACCAGAGAGGCGGCGGGCAGAGAGAGGAGGCTGTATTCCCTGAGCCAATCATAACACAGCAAACAATGGGGAGGACAGGGAGGGAGAAGAAGGAGATTAAATAACTTCATGCGAGTTGCCTTTTGAAAAGTGGGCTCTCTAGCTCTCTCTCAGCACTAAGACGGAATGTCAGCCTGCCACTAACCTCCCTGGCTATCCATTTGACTGACAGGCAGATTTCCACAGAGACCCGTCATTTTCTCAGAGCACTGTGGGAAGGGAGCTCTATGATGTTAACTGTAAATGCCAGCTAAAAATAATACATCTATGAATCGAATGCATGAAAAGGGGCCAATTTGTCACTGTTTGAGCTACTGTGTCATTTTCCCCCTTTCTCTACCCAGACTAGCCAACCAAGAGGAAAACTGTCGAACGTTAGCGCTGCTTAATGCACATACATCCTTAGACAGGAAAGGCCCAATTTAACTGCAAAACATGGAAATTAGTGGTGAGGGAGGGAGGAGTTCACCAACACTGTGTGTGAAGTCATAAAGAATAATTATAAATAAATGTGCACTCAGTTGTGATGATAGTCCTCTGTTGGAACAACCACCTTCATCACCGAGCTGCTAGTAACAATCAATCTTGTCAGGAACTAATAATCAAAGCCAGTGATTGACCACAACCAGAGGACCACAATCAGGAAGTATCGACCAAACATGTTATTGTGCATCCCTGACGGAACTAAGTGTTTTATGACCAATTTCTGTGTTGTGTTAGGCATCGATCCTAAAGGTCTCGCATGATTATCAAAGAAGGGCCTGTGATGTGTGACCAAATTGCCCTCTAGTGGCCTAATGGGTGGAATTATTTCATAATTGATAAACATGAATAAAAAATCCAAAAAAAGGAAAATCCTGTATTTCTATGTTAAACCGGTTTGTTATAATTCAGTCTTCTGTGATGGACAGTCGTGGCCAAAAGTTTTGAGAATGACACAAATATTAATTTCCACAAAGTTTGCTGCTTCAGTGTCTTTAGATATTTTTGTCAGATGTTACTATGGAATACTGTAGTATAATTACAAGCATTTCATAAGTGTCAAAGGCTTTAATTGACAATTACATGAAGTTGATGCAAAGAGTCAATATTTGCAGTGTTGACCCTTCTTTTTCAAGACCTCTGCAATCCGCCCTGGCATGCTGTCAATTAACTTCTGGGCCACATCCTGACTGATGGCAGCCCATTCTTGCATAATCAATGCTTGGAGTTTGTCAGAATTTGTGGGGCTTTCTTTGTCCACCCGCCTCTTGAGGATTGACCACAAGTTCTCAATGGGATTAAGAGGTCTGTGGGTTTCCTGGCCATGGACCCAAAATATCTATGTTTTGTTGCCTGGGCCACTTAGTTATCACTTTTGCCTTATGGCAAGGTGCTCCATCATGCTGGAAAAGGCATTGTTCGTCACCAAACTGTTCCTGGATGGTTGGGAGGAGTTCCTCTCGGAGGATGTGTTGGTACCATTCTTTATTCATGGCTGTGTTCTTAGAGCCCACTCCCTTGGCTGAGAAGCAACCCCACACATGAATGGTCTCAGGATGCTTTACTGTTGGCATGACACAGGACTGATGGTAGCGTTCACCTTGTCTTCTCCGGAAAAGCTTTTTCCGGATGCCCCAAACAATCAAAGGGGATTCATCAGAGAAAATGACTTTACCCCTGTCCTCAGCAGTCCAATCCCTGTACCTTTTGCAGAATATCAGTCTGTCCCTGGTGTTTTTCCTGGAGAGAAGTGGCTTCTTTGCTGCACTTCTTGACACCAGGCCATACTCCAAAAGTCTTCGCCTCACTGTGCGTGCAGATGCACTCACACCTGCCTGCTGCCATTCCTGAGCAAGCTCTGTACTGGTGGTGCCCCGATCCCGCAGCTGAATCAACTTTAGGAGACGGTCCTGGCGCTTGCTGGACTTTCTTGGGCGCCCTGAAGCCTTCTTCACAACAATTGAACCGCTCTCCTTGAAGTTCTTGATGATCCGATAATTTGTTGATTTTGGTGCAATCTTACTGGCAGCAATATCCTTGCCTGTGAAGCCCTTTTTGTGCAAAGCAATGATGCCGGCACGTGTTTCCTTGCAGGTAACCATGGTTGCAGAGGAAGAACAATGATTCCAAGCACCACCCTCCTTTTGAAGCTTCCAGTCTGTTATTTGAACTCAATCAGCATGACAGAGTGATCTCCAGCCTAGTCCTCAACAACACTCACACCTGTGTTAACGAGAGAATCACTGACATGATGTCAGCTGGTCCTTTTGTGGCAGGGCTGAAATGCAGTGGAAATGTTTTATGGGGATTCAGTTAATTTGCATGGCAAATGAGGGACTTTGCAATTAATTGCAATTCATCACTCTTCTTAACATTCTGTAGTATATGCAAATTGCCATCATACAAACTGAGGCAGCAGACTTTGTGAAAATTCATATTTGTGTCATTCTCAAAACTTTTGGCCACGACTGTATATAAAGTGTAATATTGGGATGCAAACTCAAAATGTAATACATTTGAACTCTATATCTGACATGATACAGGTATCTTCTTTTTTTAAGCCCATAACCATGAGTGAGAGGTGTATATTTTGTTTAAAAATATATTTGTTTAAGACTACCAAGAAACACTCTGTGTGACCCTGATTTATTCCACTGCAGTAAAAGGTTAAAGAGGGGACTCTACTTCCTGTATGTGAAGCCCTTCCGGTGTCTCCTTCTCCTCACCTCCTTCTCAACCGTATTGGAGGAGACAAACCAAGATCCTCATCATCTGACCCTCTTCTCCAATGTGTTTTGAGACAGGATTCGAGGAAAGATGTATCGAGAAAGATGTGGCAGCTGCAGGCCAAGCATAGACTCATATCTCCCTCTCTAACTTTAAGTACCAGTTGTCAGAGCAGATCACAGATCACTGCACCTGTGCATAGCCCATCTGTAAATAGTCCATCCAACTACCTCATCCCCATACTGTTATTAATTTTTTTGCTCCTTTGCAACCCAGTATCTCTACTTGTACATTCATCTTCTGCACATCTATCACTCCAGTGTTTAATTGCTAATGTCACGCCCTGACCATAGTTTGCTTTGTATGTTTATTTGTTTTGTTTGGTCAGGGTGTGATCTGAGTGGGCATTCTATGTTGTATGTCTAGTTTGTCTGTTTCTGTGTTTGGCCTGATATGGTTCTCAATCAGAGGCAGGTGTTAGTCGTTGTCTCTGATTGAGAACCATATTTAGGTAGCCTGTTTTGTCTTTTGGTTTGGGGGTATTTGTCTTCCGTGTCAGTGTTTGTCGCCACACGGTACTGTTTCGTTTGTTCACATCGTTTATTGTTTTGTTTAGTGTTCTGAGTGTAATTAAAAACATCATCATGAACACTTACCACGCTGCGCTTTGGTCCTCCTCTCTTTCTCCCGAAGACGATCGTTACAGCTAAATTGTAATTATTTCGCGACTATAGCCTATGTATTGCCTTATTTGCACACACTGTATATACTTTTACATTGTGTTATTGACTGTATGTTTGTTTATTCCATGTGTAACTCTGTGTTGTTGTTTGTGTCGCACTGCTTTGCTCTATCTTGGCCAGGTCGCAGTTGTAAATGAGAACTTGTTCTCATCTGGCCTACCTGGTTAAATAAAGGTGAAATAAAAATAAATAAATGGTTCAGCTTTCCCAGTCTGAAGTTGTTATTGTAAAACTTAAAAGAGAATGTGTTCTCAATGACTTACCTAGTTGAATAAAGGTAATAAATGAACAGACTCACCTGCCACCTGGAGCAGTAGGGCTGCACTACCGTAGGCCTCCACCCTGACGAAGCAGGTGTAGCTACCCTCGTCGGCCACCCGGACCCCCCTCAGGAGGAGCGAGGTGTTGCCCGCGTCCAGTTGGGAGGGGTACAGGCTGGTGCGGTTGGCGTAGCGCTCTCCCTGGTCTGCCAGCTGGTCCTGGCTGGCCCAGTAGCTGTGCACGCTGCGCTTGGTATCCGTCAGCTGCCAGAAGACACTGAGGTCAGACAGGTTGAAGGGAGAGGCGTGGCTGAAGGAACAGTTGAGGGTGGTGTCCATGCCGTACAGCGCAACCACTGGCAGCTCTGGGACTTGCACTTCTAGGACAGCTAGATAGGAGAGAGAGGAGAGAGAGCGAGTATGTCAATAACAGAAAACATAGACCTGTGTGTTTAGCCGTGTAGTGGAGAGAGATGTCGAAATAAGCTTTAGGGAGATGAATGAACTGCAATAAAGATGTAGCTCCTAAATATCCACTTGGAGACAGTGGTGAGTTAATAATCTAGACAGTGGTCTGTCTGGTGAGAAAGAACGCTCTCCATCTCTCTCTAGAGTGTACTGTCTCCCTCAACACAACACGGGGCTAAGCTGCTCAATGGTGAGTGTGATTTGTTTTGTTTTAAAGCGGAAACCCTCCCTAAGGCATCTGATCTCCACATTGCTTGTCTAGACTGGACTCTTCTCTCCTCTTCTCTCCTTTCTTTTCCTTTCCTTTCCTTTCCTCTTCTCTTCTCTCCTCTCCTCCCCTCCCATGTCCTCTCTGCAGCCAAAAGCAGGCTTTGCATAATCATTCTAGCTTAGTAGCCATCTCAGACACCACAGAGAGAGGAGGCTACAGCTAAACCATTCACAATTTATTCCTGTCTCCAGGTCTGATTGTGTGATGAACATCAGGACAGAAAAAGCCATTCCAACCCCTGAAATCGCCCTGAATCTAGTGTGATGCATCCTGTACTCGACTGCTGCTATTCATTATGAGAACCTCTTCTGTACTCATGTCTTTCAGATTTAATAACAATCACACACTTCTGCATGAAATAGTTGTGATTGAGGTGTAACAATTGATTTCCCAATTATCAAACAACAAACAAACAACACTTTCATCCAAGTGTAATCCGTAGATGAGGACGCTCAGTCAAGGCAAAGATATTTTGGTAGACACATTGCCAAACCTCCCAGGGGACCACACATTCACCAATATCCCCCTGCTAATCTATAGGCACACTGCCACCTGCTGGAAATTCATGTAACTACAGACCAGAGGAAAACAGGGCAAAATAGACAATTTGCCAACACCTCAACATCCAAAAATATACCATCCACCACATCCAGAAAACCAATTAAACAGAAGAACAACAAGCCCCAGTAACTAACAAACACAAGAATGTCATTCTAGGTGATGCACTACAGTTCCTCCCAACCCCTGTGAAAATCACAAAGCAGCTTTTTAATTTACTGACAACACAGTGGTGGGATGTTTTTCTATAGCCCCATAATGTGACTACACTTCCTCTGCTGTGCCACAGCACAGTCGACAATCCAATCCAGTAATCATGGCATAACATTACAGTAGCAGGGTTTATTGTAGGGCTGTATGGCAGTCTACCAGACTAACGGTCTACTAGTTTGTGGGCGTGTGTGTTTTTGTAGTGCTTTCTGGGTTCATGAATAGGCAACAGGCACTTTGGTAGGACTGGAGCGGAAGTGACGGTCCCCACAGAGGCATGCACACAGAGGAGGGAGGAGACACAGCAATTAGATCACTCCCAGAGCAGACCGGAATGACTCACTACAATGGGTTCAGAGGAGAGAGAGGAGGGAGAGAGAGGTGAGAGGGAGGTAGGGGGAGAGAATGGGAGAGGGGAGAGATGAGGAGAGAGGGCAGAGAGGGGGAACATGATGGAAGAGAGGGGAGAGGAAGGAGAGTGAGAGGGCAGCTTTGAGCGTGCACTTAAAGATAATATCAGGAAACAAGCCAGGAGGGGAGAGCACTGCAGCCCATAGCTAATCCCCTAACTCAGGACAGGGCCCAAGTCAGGGAAGAGATAAGTACTCATCCCTCTCTCCTTCGATCTCTTTCTCCCACCTTCTCTAACCAGTGACCCTCTTCTTGGTGCCAGTCTGGTGAGTGTCCAGCAGGACATTGGGGCAGCATGTTAACACACTGACAAACATACACAGACAGACCGAGAGCAGCAGCACAACGTTTCACATCCACTTCACTGCACCCAAAGGGGAGGGGCTGTTAGCTCTGACGTCATGGAAACTGTGAGTAAGCATCTGATGTCCTATTCCTTCAGAGGTGAAACACGGAGGGGGCAAACTGGTATTGTTTCTGCTTTTAACCTCTAGATATCTCCAACAAACACAACAACATACTGTAGTATTTGTGATAACTCCTTTGGTCTAGGGGGTTGTGGTTGAAAAAGTGTATTGTGAGAGGTGGTGTCTCCCTGTTTGAGGGAGGAGGGCTAAGGGCTCTCCCCGGCCCCTGAGAGGCGATAAAGAGATGCTCAGAGTAGAGAGTGGTGGAGGGAGGGGACAGCAGGGCAGATTTACACCCTGCACTTTGTGTTTATGGGCCCGGCTCTGTTTGAGTGCCTGTGAGAGAGACAGAGCCGTGCACTTTCACAGCCGACATGAAATAAACTCATTAAAGCCCCGTGAGCACTGGCTGGCACTCTTACCTCAGACTCCCTTCCCTCAGAGCGGAGCGCCACGCAGGCAGACACGCAGGCAGGGAGGCAGACAGGGAGGGAGGCAACCACGCAGACAGATACGCAGGCAGACAGACAGACAGACAGACAGACAGACAGACAGAGACAGACAGACAGAGACAGACAGACAGACAGACAGACAGACAGAGACAGACAGAGACAGACAGACAGACAGACAGACAGACAGGCAGACAGAGACAGACAGACAGACAGACAGACAGACAGACAGACAGACAGGCAGGCAGGCAGGCAGGCAGGCAAGCAGGAAGACAGTGGCAGGCAGGGAGAGAGGCAGGCAGGGAGGGAGGCAAGAAGGGAGGAAGAGTAAGGCAGGCAGGGAGGAAGAGGCAGGCAGGGAGAAAGAGGCATGGAGGGAGGCAAACAGGCAGCAGGGAGGGAGGCAGACAGGCAGCAGAGAGGGTGGCAGACAGGCAGGGAGGGAGGCAGACAGGCAGCAGGGAGGGAGGCAGGCAGGCAGGGAGCAGAGAGGGAGGCAGACAGGCAGGGAGGGAGGCATCAGGGAGGGAGGCAGACAGGCAGCAGGGAGGGAGGCAGGCAGGCAGGCAGGCAGGCAGGGAGGGAGGGAGGCAGACAGGCAGCAGAGAGGGAGGCAGACAGGCAGCAGGGAGGGAGGCAGACAGGCAGGCAGGGAGGCAGGCAGGGAGGGAGGCAGACAGGGAGGGAGGCAGACAGGCGGGGAGGGAGGCAGACAGGCAGCAGGGGGGGAGGCAGGCAGGGCGGCAGACAGGCAGCAGGGAGGGAGGCAGGCAGGCAGGCAGGCAGGGAGGCAGACAGGCAGGCAGGGAGGCAGACAGGCAGGCAGGGAGGCAGGCAGGGGGGAAGGGAGGGAGGGAGGCAGGCAGGCAGGCAGCAGAGAGGGAGGCAGGCAGGCAGGCAGGCAGGAGGGAAGGGAGGGAGGCAGGCAGCAGGGAGGGAGAGGCAGGCTGCAGGGAGGGAGGGAGGCAGGCAGCAGAGAGGGAGGGAGGCAGGGGGGAAGGGAGGGAGGCGGGCAGCAGGGAGGGAGAGGCAGGCAGGGGGGAAGGGAGGGAGGCAGGCAGGCAGCAGGGAGGGAGAGGCAGGCAGGGGGGAAGGGAGGGAGGCAGGCAGGCAGCAGGGAGGGAGAGGCAGGCTGCAGGGAGGGAGGGAGGGAGGGAGGGAGGGAGGGAGGGAGGGAGGGAGGGAGGGAGGGAGGGAGGGAGGGCAAGCTAGCAATGGCCCTGTCGAATATTTACATCGCTCACTCCCCTCATGCCCTCCGCTCCCGTAATCCCTGGGCTGTCTCTTCAACCCCTTCCTCAACTCAACAAAACAGTGATGCTGTCACTGGGGCCTGTCTAGCCTAGTGCTAAACTCACCAGTACAGATGCAGACTTAAGAGTAGTGATGGGGGTGGGGGGAATCTATACAGATTCATATCAGGATAATAGTGTTTTCAGCACTTTTATTTCAAAACTATTTTTCACATGGCTCTCTCTCATCCCTCTGCAGCAGACATATGGTGAGCAAAATGTTTGGACCATGGAATTATAATAAAATTACAGTATTGAATTGCAATACATATAGAATTGTGAGAGTCGCAATACATTTTGTATCGGCAGCTAAGTATCGAGATAATATCGTATCGTGAGGTCCCCGGCAATTCCCAGCCCTACTCGAGAGCCACCCTGAACTTGTGAGCTTAGATGAATGGTTCGCTGCACGGATATCCCTGCTAGTACAGATTAGCCCCAGCTAGTGCTAAGCTAATATATACAGATGAGTGGAGCAGAGGGGCTGAGGGGCCTGCTGAGTGTGAAGCAGCATGGCAGGCAGCAGGCTGACAGGGGCTGGGAGGAGAACCACAGGCTTCATACATAGGCAGCTGACAAGGTGACACAACACGGCTCTTGGTAAACAAATTCCTTAGCCACAGCGGCAGTGACATCTCACCTCCGTCCTCCAGACGCACCCATGCACACACGCACGCACACACACAACCAGGCAAATGCAGGCACACACATACGCACGCACCCATGCACACACACACACACACACACACACACACACACACACACACACACACACACACACACACACACACACACACACACACACACACACACACACACATCCACAAGCAGAGGGCATTGTTATTCAGCTCAGTCCTGGCTCCTGACAGCTCCACAGCACTGTGAGAGCCAGTCTGAGACACAGGGCATTCTGACACTACAATATCCACTGTCATAGTACTGCTACACAACAGACAGGTCCCAATCACCGTGTTCAGTGACACCTTACATACACACCTACACGCAGGCACGCACAAACACATAACATCTCACTCTGCTTGCGATCACTAAAGTTGAATTCACTCAGTTCAATAGAATGTACCCCCGTATCCACATCTAGGAGAATGCAACACATAGCCTACACATTCAGTGTTGATGTTGCATTGCCATTCAGCTGACCCTGGTCAGTGGGACACAACCCTAAACAGAAATACCTAAACCTGTCATAACCGGATCCCTTTAATAACCTGGGCTGTTAAACACAAGGGCTTCAATAAGACCACAGCTTCCATCTCCCTCCAGCTCCTGATGCAATAACCCTGGTTCATAACTGTTTCTCCAATAACAAACACAGAATAGAACTCGGCTTCAAATGAACTGTGCTTAATAACAGTGAACATCACCCACTAGGCCAATAGGCACCCTACACACAGGTTAAATTACCCCTGCTCGATAACAGACGGCAGAGCTACCAGTAGTACTGTTCATTAGAAGACGTTAGGTACACATGTTTGTCGAACACGGCATAAAGGAACAGCCATGATAAGAGTGCACAGACACACATACACTGGAAGGCAAATTGCGGCGGTAATATTGACTTAACTAAGTAAACACACACAGGCAGTGTAGTTAGTGTTCTGTCTGGCTAAGTAGTGAGTTGCTTCAAAAACTGTGGCAATAATGCCCCCATCGGGTGGTCAAAAATACTGCAGCTCCAGACATGTTGGTCTTTGCACGAATGACCCACCTGAATATCTAACGAACAGGAAGTTCACAGATGCTTAGTGGCCTTTCACAACAGCTATTCTTTCAGTCAATGTCGTTGCTCAAACACGCCAACTAAAGCCTTTCTTCAAAGCGTTTCCAAGCCCAAAACCTTTCGCATACGTCCAGGGGAACACAAAAGCAACATCTGGAATACATTGAGAGATGTAGTGGTAGTTTAGACATGGTCAGCTTAACACTGCTGGGAATTTTCCCTCACGACACATAGAGAATCGATTCTAAACCTGAGCCTTTCCTCCGCCCCTGAAAGAGAGACACAAAATGGAGGGGATTATGTAGGTCTCTGAGCCTTGAATAATGGGGTCACTCATGACATTTACCAATTTAACACTGTCTCTCCATATCTGGGCTACAGTCATCATAGAGTGAAAGCCATCTCTGTCTGTGAGAGATATGTGAGGCGCAGATAGCTAGTGGAGCAGACAGGAGCTCAGGTTGCTTATTTTCAGCAACGTAATAAATCAAGATGCACCACACTTCCTTTCTCCTGACTCTGTCTGTCTATCTCTCTTTCTCCCTCTCTCTCCCGCTCTCATTTGTTGTTTATGCTCTCTCCATCTTCTTCTCTCCACAAACATGGCGGACGGGTGCTTTATCAGGGGGAGCTGGTCTCATATCCCGTCAATAAGCTGTTAATGGGCTCTGACAGGCAGATAATGGGGGGGCAGTTGCAGAGGAGCTGCCTGGGAGATAAGGACAAGCCTAACCTTCCTCCACCACCTGCCTGAGAGAGAAGGACAAGCCTAACCTTCCTCCACCACCTGCCTGAGAGAGAAGGACAAGCCTAACCTTCCTCCACCACCTGCCTGAGAGAGAAGGACAAGCCTAACCTTCCTCCACCACCTGCCTGAGAGAGAAGGACAAGCCTAACCTTCCTCCACCACCTGCCTGAGAGAGAAGGACAAGCCTAACCTTCCTCCACCACCTGCCTGAGAGAGAAGGACAAGCCTAACCTTCCTCCACCACCTGCCTGAGAGAGAAGGACAAGCCTAACCTTCCTCCACCACCTGCCTGAGAGAGAAGGACAAGCCTAACCTTCCTCCATCACCTGCCTGAGAGAGAAGAGAGAGAACACAACCTGGGATGAGTATGAGGAGCGAGCCATAGGAGCAAATCCATCCCAGCAGGAGGGGGGGTGAGGTGGATTTGAGTTTGTGCAGCTTAATCCAAATGACTGGGGTTAAGGTGAGCCTATACGCTATGCATACGATTACAGAAAAGCCAAGCTAAGTTGATCAAACTGTATTATTGTAGAGGTGGCAAAGGTTTGGGTTCTAATCCCTCAGATAGACAAGTGTTTGACACCTGCTGGCCCTGGTAATAACCAAAGCCATGTCTGGGAGGGTAGAACCCTTGCTCAAATCTCAGGCTGCAATTCTGTTCTGCCTTATGAAGGGGTCAGGGAGCAGTGGATGTCTGCATTAATGCTGAGGGTTAAGGGGTTATTAAAGGGTCAGGGGCTGGGGCTATGTGTCTGGATGGTACCTTGAGCCCGTCTCCTCCTGAGACACAGTGACCTCACTCAGGACCATGTAACCATGGCAACACCTAGCCCAGCCTCTCCGGAGACACAGTGACCTGAGTCAGGGCCCCGTAACCGTGGCAACACCCGACCCTGGTTCTCCTGAGACATAGTGACCTCACTCAGGGCCCTGTAACTGTGGAAGCACCCGCTAACCGTGGAAACAACCTGTAGGTAAGTGTCTCCTCTCTCTGTATGTCAGGCAGGGAAGCTTCTTCCTCAGCACCAAGCAATGATGCTGCTTTCCAGGCACAGATCAGAGCGGTGGTGGTGGATCGTTACCCGCATCAATGTTTAAGCGATCCCACAAGACAGCTTTTTTAGGACTTGTTCAAATAATCATGAGGTGCTTGATGGGTAATGCACTCTGTTTAAATGGCTAGGCGACAGTGCAGAGTGAGCGGGGAGAGAGAGGGAGGGGCCAGCAGCTCAGTGCAGTAGCCAACCTGCTAGTAGACTGACTGGGCATTATGTATGCATCGCAGAGAAAGCAATCTTTGTCGAGCCTGTCCTCGATTGTTTTTAAAAGGATACTTCACTGGCCACAATCAAATTAGTAAGAACATCACTGATACGGGGTAATAACCCTAAATTGAATTTCTGTGCGGGCCAAAACGTCCTCTCTCTACAGAATCAATTGCTGTGAAGAGAAAAGGAAGACAGGGAGAGGGCATTCCTAGTTAGCAGACCTCAAAGGGTACACCAGAGATGCGGGCGTGAGCAGGCTATTTACACGCTTCAGGGCCTTGCCATAATGTCTGCCGCTCTCTGACTGCCACACTAGATGTGATCTATTCAATTATGCTAATTAATTAGAACTACCTCCCAGCTCTCGTCATTAAAACTGAATCCAGGTCAGCTTGCCATTTTTGCATTTGCATGAATACAATTTCCCTTTTAACGTGGAGATGCTAAGAGCGGGCAGGTGGGCGCAACCAGCAGCAAATGGCAGAGGCCTGGCAGGCTGGTGGCAGTGCTGACAGAACAGAGAGCATGACAACAAGCAATTAGCCAGACAGCATCCTGTTAATGCTTCTGCTTTACACTACTGGCTCTACTGCCTCTCAGCTGCTAATGCTGCTTATGGAGCCTGGATGCTAAGCCTACTTACTGTGCTGGTGTTGCTGCTGTTGCTTGCCTGTTAACTTAGAGCAACCCCACTGAGAGTACTGCTACTAGTCTAGTGCATTAAAAGTACATGGAGTATACCAAACATTAGGGACACCTTGTTTCCCAATTCGTCGGGGCATGGACTCTATAAGGTGTTGAAAGTGTTCCACAGGGATGCTGGCCCATGTTGACTCCAATGCTTCCCACAGTTGTATCAAGTTGTCTGGATGTCCTTTGAGTGGTGGACTATTATTGATACACACAGGAAACTGTTGAGCGTGAAAAACCCAGCAACATTGCAGTTCTTGACACAACCCGGTGCGCCTGGTACCTACTACCATACTCCATTCAAATGCACTCTTGTGTCAATCCATGTCTCAAATGTCTCAAGAATTAAAAATCCCTCTTTAACCTGTCTCCTCCCCTTCATCTACACTGATTGAAGTGGATTAAACAAGTGGCATCAGTAAGGGATCATAGCTTTCACCTGGATTAATCTGGTCAGTTTATGTAATGTACAGTTGAAGTCAGAAGTTTACATACACCTTAGCCAAATACATTTAAACTCAGGTTTTCACAATTCCTGACATTTAATCCTAGTAGAAATTCCCTGTCTTAGGTCAGTTGGGATCACCACTTTATTTTAAGAACGTGAAATGTCAGAATAATAGTAGAGAGAATGATTTATTACAGCTTTTATTTCTTTCATCACATTCCCAGTGGGTCAGAAGTCTACATACACTCAATAAGAATTTGGTAGCATTGCCTTTAAATTGTTTAACTTGGGTCAAATGTTTCGAGTAGCCTTCCACAAGCTTCACACAATAAGTTGGGTGCATTTTGGCCCATTCCTCCTGACAGAGCTGGTGTAACTGAGTCGGGTTTGTATGCCTCCTTGCTTGCACAAGCTTTTTCAGTTCTGCCCACAAATTTTCTATAGGATTGAGGTCAGGGCTTTCTGATGGCCACTCCAATACCTTGACTTTGTTGTCCTTAAGCCATTTTGCCACAACTTTGGAAGTATGCTTGGGGTCATTGTCCATTTAGAAGACCCATTTGCGACCAAGCTTTAACTTCCTGACTGATGTCTTGAGATGTTGCTTCAATATATCCACATAAATTCTCCTGCCTCATGATGCCATCTATTTTGTGAAGTGCACCAGTCCCTCCTGCAGCAAAGCACCCCCACAACATGATGCTGCTACCCCTGTGCTTCACGGTTGGGATGGTTTTCTTCGGTTTGCAAGCCTCCCACTTTTTTCTCCAAACATAACGATGGTCACTATGGCCAAACAATTATATTTATGTTTCATCAGACCAGAGGACATTTCTCCATAAAGTATGATCTTTGTCCCCATGTGCAGTTGCAAACCGTAGTCTGGCTTTTTTATGCAGTTTTGGAGCAGTGGCTTCTTCTTTGCTGAGCGGCCTTTCAGGTTATGTCGATATAGGACTCGTTTTACTGTGGATATAGATACTTTTGTACCTGTTTCCTCCAGCATCTTCACAAGGTCCTTTGCTGTTGTTCTGGGATTGATTTGCACTTTTCGCACCAAAGTATGTTCATCTCTAGGAGACAGAACGCGTCTCCTTCCTGAGCGGTATGACGGCTGTGTGGTTCCATGGTGTTTATACTTCCGTACTATTGTTTGTACAAATGAACGTGGTACCTTCAGGCATTTGGAAGTTGCTCCCAAGGATGAACCAGACTTTTTTCTGAGGTCTTGACTGATTTCTTTTGATTGTAGGCCTTGAAGGTAGGCCTTGAAATATATCCACAGATACACCTCCAATTGACTCAAATGATGTCAATTAGCCTATCAGAAGCTTCTGAAGCCATGACATAATTTTCTGGAATTTTCCAAGCTGTTTAAGGGCACAGTCAACTTAGTGTATGTAAACTTCTGACCCACTGGAATTGTGATACAGTGAATTATAAGTGAAATTATCTGTCTGTAAACAATTGTTGGAAAAATGACTTGTGTCATGCACAAAGTAGATGTCCTAACCGACTTGC